>NC_142088.1:30665833-30968863 GCF_054644295.1 Miniopterus natalensis | reverse complement strand
ACCGCTGAGCCACGCAGGCCAGGGGCCAAAACATTGTTTTTAATACTGTGCGTGCGTAGGCATTGAATTATTATGTTAGCAGGGAGGACTTGACTCATTGACCATACCTCTATCCCCAGCACTTGCCCTTTAGAAGTACCTGATATGAATGTTTTTCTTGATTCAAAGAACAGTTGGACACATTATTATTATTAAAATGCAAATCTCTGTTTTGTTTTTACAAAGGCTGAAGAGATAACTTTAACAATCGGCCAAGCATTCAACCTGGCATACAGGAAATTTCTAGAATCTGGAGGAAAAGATGTTGAAACAAGAAAACAGATTGCAGGGTTACAGAAAAGAGTGAGTAAGCTAAGCCTGTTGCTTCACACACTTGTGATATAAGCGCAGGGAAACTTGCATATCATCAAACAGATTTCGAAGGCCTGCCATTCAATTTCCCCCACACTGACTGGAACTGCTTTCACTGTGTTCCTATAAGTTTTCATTCCTGATCCCCTGCACAGTTTTTAACCATTTTATATTGAATTCCCACAAGAACTTAGTGTTCTCATGTGACTTTGCTTCACTTCCTGATGCTTCTCATGGGGATCAGAGCAGCAGAAGCAGCAGATGCTGGGTAAGTGGTTTCCCATGCAGATCAGATTCCTTTGTAATTAAATTACACCCTTTCTCCATTCTCTTCAAAATCATCATAAGCAAGTTTCACTGCCTTGCGGTTATACTCCAAGATTATGGGTACAGATTGCACAGTGCAACAAGAAAACACAGAGATGAGGTATTAAGAACATGAATTTTACACACATGTAAAAGCATTTTTAATTTAGTATGTCTGCCCAGCGACCTAGCATTATGTACTTCTCAAGCTTTATCCAATAATGGAACATAATACATTAAAATTTTAAATAATATGAAATCCCACTCATTAATGCAGTCGTTATAATAGCTGATATTTTCCAGGAATAAATTTCTGAAGGTTATTCAATAATCATTTGCTTTTTAGATTCAAGACTTAGAGACAGAAAATATGGAACTTAAAAACAAAGTACAAGATTTGGAAAACCAGTTAAGAATAACCCAGGTATCAACCTCTCCAGTGAGTATATAGAATATGTGCATGTTTTCCTTGGAAACAGGATTTCATGGTGATAAAATGTCTCTGGATCATCAGCTCTGCAGTATTTCTAGTAATATTCTGCAATCAGTAATTTAAAACTACACATGGATAGAGATGAAAGGTGCTAAACGAGGTTAATTAAAAAATTAAAAAATTATCTAGGTAGCTCAGATCAGAGTTGTTTTTCCATGTTGCTCTTTTCACTTGTATTTTTCTAGAACAATTCAACCCTCCATTTTTTTTTTTTTACTTTGTGGCATACTCTTCTGTTTATTCCTATTGATTACTATTTACTGAGGTTAGACTTAATGACTTAAGACAATCTGCCCATGTAGTACTGAACTTCATCCTAGAAACTGGACTGTTAGCAAGACCAAATTTGGTTTCTTATATTACATAGCAAGGTTTCCCACGGGAATTGTATTTCAGACACTGAAATGAGTGGCAGTCTCTGCAGACAACACTCAAATGTTTAGAGTTAAATTATTTACTTTTGGTTTCTCATAAATTTAAATCCTTTCCCCAATACCATGTATGGTACCATTATTTTGGATTTTGGCTAAGAGAAATTTTGGAGGGAGGTGGAATCTAAAACAATTCCTTTTTGGCAAAGTGTATTTAGGATATTTTTCTTTTTGAATCCTCTGTACTAATGATATTCTCCATAAAAATGTACATTTTATTTTGTATTTAAAAAGTATCTAATATATCATTTATGGCATATACTATGAGCCTAAACACAATTACGGTACTTGCAAACTTTTGAAAAGGATTTTTGTTGCAAATATTTATATGCAAGTTCATTTTGATTCAATCACTAGGCTAACTCAGTGAACACTTTTTAGCATATATGTACATATTTTGCCACCTAGTACTAGAATATTTTACCAGTTCATCATCATGAAGAATGCTTCTATGAGAAGTTATAATTAGGGTTTCAAATTTGGTGTGCCCTGGAAATGGGTCAAAAAACTTTTTTGCCTCTACACTCACCCTTTCCCATCTCCCACACTACAGTAGTTGGTACTTCAATTGCTTGGCAAATGGTTCGTGACTGTGGGGCCAACGTGGCCAAGATGAGAGAGGACAGGAGGGAGCTTACGTCCCCATGTATCTTTGTTATGCCCAGTGAGGCGCTGGAGCCCCCTCTTCAGGTTGTGGCTTGTTATAATATTTCTTCTTATTTTTTTTCTCTTCACTACCAATTACTATTTGCTTCTCATCAAGATGATGATTTTTTTTTGCCTCCCCCATTTTATTTATTTATTTATCTATTTTTATTGAATTTATTGGGGTGACACTGGTTAAAATTATACAGGTTTCAGGTGCACAATTCTACAACAGCTGCTCTGTTCGCTGTGTTGTGGGTTCACCACCCCAAGTCGAGTCTCCTTCCTCCACCATTTATTCCGCCCGTACTCACCTCCCCTCCCTCCCGCCTCCTCTTCCCTCCAGCAGTCAGCACACTGTTGTCCACACCCATGATTTTTTTCTCTCTTTATCTCTGTTTTGCTCAGTCCCTCCACCCACCCAGCCCAGCCTCCCCCCTCTGACAGCTGTCAGCCTGCTCTCTATCTATGAGTCTGTCTCTATTTTGCACGTTAGTTCGTTTTGTTCATTAGATTCCACATATGAGTGAAATCAGATGGTGCTTGTCTTGCTTTGACTGGCTTACTTCGCTTAGCCTAATGCTCTCCAGGGCCATCCATAGCTGTCACAAAGGGTAAGCTTTCCTTTTTTAAGGCCAAGTAGTGTTCCATTGTATAAATGTCCCACAGCTTTTTTATGCACTCACATACTGATGAGCACTTGGGTTGCTTCCAAATTTTGGCTACTGTAAATAATGCTGCAATGAACATAGGGGTGCATATATTCTTTCTAATTAGTGCTTTGAGTTTCTTCAGATATTATCATCCCCAGAAATCGCTGGGTCATAGACAGTTCCATTTTTAAATTTTGCCTCCCCCATTTTAAAGGAACAGAGAGCGTCAGCTCAAACTCCCTCAACTTTCAGTCCCCAAATGGTGCAAAACCCTTTTGGGTCTTGTTGAAAGTCCTATTATAAATCATCCTGTGAAATAAATTAGGAGTATAAAGATAAATGAAGGGGAAGTTACTTTTTCAAGTAGTCTTAATAAGATAGTTGAAAGCATGTAAAAACTAGTTTTACTCCAGTCTTTGTATTTACAAAGGAGTAAAATAAGATCCGTTGCCATTTGGATGCAAATGCAAAGCTTGTTCATTGTGTATCCTCTGTCCCTAGAAGAACTAAGGGTATCATGTTGAGGGCCAGGTGGATTCGGGAGGAGCAGAGGAGTTTGGGGCATGTGGATAAAAAAGCACTTCCCTCTTTTATCTCCTGAAAGCAGTTGCCCTGGATAAGCACTACGGCAACAGAGAAGAAGGTGGGTCAGGTTTGGGGTTATGCATGTGCCTTGGTTCTCTCACGTGGCTGCCAAGTCGGCTTCATAAATGGCAAAGGGCAGGAGGAATGAAGATATGACACTTGCAATTTCTGTGACCCTCTGGCTGAGATGACCATTACAAATAGTGAGCATGAATGTTGGTATATAAATGAACACAGACTATCTGTGAGTATATCCATTTATTCAGCAGTTCTCATTGGTGGAGTCAGTTATATAAAAAAACACACCAAAACACAGTTATTCAAATAACCAGTCATAAAAATGGATTAACTCTCCTGAAGTTGTTTAATAATTTTTATAGGCTTTGTTTGTGTTCATTTTAGTACTGAATGTGTCTCAGTAGAGTGCTTCAAAGACTATAATTAAAAGAGTGAATTAAAAAAGAAATCATTTTCTCTGAACCACTCTTTTGCATTTAAAACACATGTAGAAAATGTATTTCATCAATCATTATGCAAATTACTCAAATTATAAATATGTGATTTACTTATATTCTTTTGTCACATAATATCTTTCTCAGTATTTTTTTCTTTACTTTAACTTTTAAAAAGGTACATGTCTCATAATTTCTCAGGCTCCTAAAGTCTTATTACATGATTTTTGAAATTGCTGATACACTGGGTGATGTACGTCTTCTTTAAGATAAAGCTAGAAAGTATTTGAGTCTTGAAAGAAAATGAACTCAACATTTTTGAATTGCTAAAATATATCTGGTTAACTCAAATATTTTTGAAAATATTGTTGTAGGAGCTTATTAACAATTTTTTAAAAAATTTGAAGAGCATCATCAAATATTTTTGCATTTCATTTTCAATTTTATATAGCTGTGAAATAAATTACTATAAGTACATCTATATTTACTTCACATCTATTAAAATGAGCTCTCAATTTCCTGATATTAAAAATAACTTAGAATAAGTAGTTAAATTACCTAAAATTCTTTTATAAGTATGAAATGTTGACATGGTGATAAATATCCACTGTTCTGAAGGTTTGTGAATGATTCGAACTATTGAAATTTAATTTCAAAAACAATGAAAATTATAAACAATTAAAATACAAATTTAAATATAGGCACCCCATTGCAATGGGTCTGCAATAAAGCAACTTTCTGTTAGGTTAGAAATGCTTTACATTTGTTCTTAGGAAATTTGAGCATTAGCTTTACAGGAGGAACTAACAGGACCCCAAGCACCTCAGAGGGCCAGCTGGTCTAGCGAAGCTGATGCACAGTAAATGCCTGCTGGACTTACAACTCTGGAAACAAGACTCTGCAGGTTTTGTTTGTTTGGTTGGTTGGTTGTTTTGCTTTCAGAGGACTGAAGGACAGCATACTTCAAAGTTTCTAAAGTTCTCAGCAGTTTGTTTAAAGGATTAGAGACAGCAACTAACACATTAATTGAAGAAGCATTGAAATGAATTATGAATCCCATCGTGCACGTTGAAATTACACTCTAGGTGTGTTTTGTATATACAGTTAATTTGGTGTCAGATTCTCCATGAGCAGAATAATCACTGTGTGTTATGGTGGGACAAACCCTCAAGACAGATGACCAGCCCTCAGTCAATGGGAGCCAGATTTTCCTAAATGGGTCCCGGGCTTGATTCTTGGTCAAGGGTATGGACCTCAGTTGCAGGCTTGATCCCCGGCCCTGGACTGGAAGGTAATTCTTTTGCCATGTAAATTACTCCAATTCAAAAGTGGTTCTCTATAAATAATTTCAGATTATATTTAGTTAATAAAAATAAACATATAAACACAGTAATTTTCTGAACTATCAGGATTTGCTAGTCACACACAATATAGTCCATATTAAGCAATTGCTAGTTAAAATAAAATAAAAGGTTTATCTCCAATGTTAGTTTTAAAATAGTCTCTTTGGGAAGAGGAAAATAAGAGAACAAAAGTAGGAATGGAATTTTGGGGGGTTTGGGGCATTGAAAGTAAGGTAGAATATGAAATAATGTAAATTCCTGGCATGGATGTTGTTCTTATAGTGTGTGATGAAGTAGCAAATAAAGTCAGTTATGGGAAACATCAGAAAAATGAGAGGTAACATTTTTGGTAAAGTTTAATTGGATAACCAAAAGATCACAAGCAATCTTTTCTAGCAAGGGATCGAACATTAAAGTTGAATTTCTGGCCCTAGCCTGTTTTGCTCAGTGGTTAGAACCTCGGGGTTCTGAAGGGTCCCGGGGGAACTGAAAGGTCTCGAGTCTGATTCTTGGTCAAGGGCACGTACCTCGGTTGCAGGCTCGATCCCCTGCCCTGGTTGGGGCGAGTGCAGGAGGCAACCAATTCATTTGTCTCACATCGATGTTTCTCTCGCTCACTCCCTTCCACTGTCTCTGAAAAGCATGGGAAAAATATCCTCAGGAGGATAAATAAATAAATAAATAAATAAATAAATAAATAAATAAATAATAAAGTTGAATTTCTGTAACATGGAACAATAGTTCAAAAGAATCAGATCTAATTAGAAATTTCAGCCTTACTTAAGGTGTTGATTTTTTTATTCTATATTAAATTATAGATTAAGAATGTGAGGCCCTGTTGAGTAGCATGTTCCAAATGGAGAAGCTTTGTATTTAAAGGAGTCGCTTGTATGTGGAAACAGGTGCATTTCTGTACTTTCCTCAGAGACACCCTAAGGAAAGGTTGCTGCTGTCAGCCATTTAGGTGTAATGTGAGTTGGTAATACTGATTAATTTTGAAGATGCAAACTAAGTAATTTTAAGTTTAAACTTTTAATGAAAATCTTCAAGAATTCTGAAGTCATTTCAAGGTTTGATTGTGTAAATGTAATATATTTTTTATTATTTCTAGTTCCACTAAGTCATTATTGGTATTTTAAAGCAGTATCTTACGTATTACAGTGCCTATCACTTTGATAATTATTTTCTCACATTGGCCAATTATATACATTTGATACAGTTGTGATCTATTATGGCAGCTTGTAAACTATTTATGGAATATGAAATATAGACACAAGATGTTCTAGGCCCCTGGATGTTAGCAGCATATGAATTTCAGCTGTTAAGAACCTTGTACCTCATGACGAGAGAGAGGGAGATGGATATTAACACATAGGTAAATGACTAAATAAATTTAAAAATTGAGATCTGATATATGCTATGTATGGAATAAAATAGAGTAGGATAGAAGGGAATGAGTGGGAGCTTTTATAAGAGATAGTTATCAGGGACGCCCTTTCTGAGCAAATGGCATTTGAATGGAGGCCTGAATGATAAAAAGTCAATACAAAGGGCTGAAAACAGTAACAAGACCTTGTGCCTGAAGGAGGAGCCAAAAAAAGTTGGAAATGACCTTGAAGAGAGAATCAGAGCCCAGGGGCCATGGTAAAGGTTTTGTTGTTTGTTTAATTGCAGTGAGTGAGAGGTCACTGAGAGGTTTTAAATGGGATTAGGGTATCATCTGGCTGCTGCATGCACCATGGGCTATAAAGAGGCCAATGTGAGGTCCCCAAAACTGGCTAGGACACTACTGCAGTGGAGCAGGACAGGGAGAAGGGTAAATTGGTCTAGAATTCTGTCAGTTGAGGCAATGAGCACGTGTGATTTTTGATACATTTTGGAAGTAGAGTTTGCAGCATTTACTGATGAGTCGCTGGGCTCTGTAGGATACAAGAATGGACAGGATTGTCCCTTAAGGTTTTATCCTGAGCATCTGGATAGTGGTGCCATTTTCTGAAATAGACATGACTTGGGGGCCATGAACGATACAGAATCAGTATTTCAGTTCTGCTCATGTTGATTCTGCCTGCTGGACAGAGATGTTTAATAGATGTAGAATATACAAATCTGCAGTTCAAGAAGGAGGTCTGAACTTACGGTACTTGAATGAAAAAGTTTGCTCTTTTCCTATCGTCATGTAAACTCTTGTTTATTGTTTTGGTTAATACATTCAGTATAAATTTGCTCCTGGTGAGTTTATGGAGTAGTTTAATTCTAGCTAAAGACAACAAAATAAGAGACCTTTTTTTTCTTTCTTCTTCTTCTCAGTATTAAAATTAAAAGACATTTCTCATTATGACAAAAATGTGTATCTTTAATATATATATCCCACCCCCTTTTCGCTTAAAACCAATTCCTTAAATGCATGATGAGTGAAGACCGCTCCTATTTTTCATTTTCTCATGTATAAATTGCAATGCTATCTTTTCGCTTGTTCTTGACAAACAGAATGCATGCATGTCTCCTGAGTACCGCTCCAGTGGTTCCATCATGGGCTCCTTTTCTGCCAAGTGAAATAGCCTTTGATAGTACCCGTGTTACATACCTCTGCATCACACTGAAATTGTGGAAATCTTTTCATTGGTTTTAGAAATTGGGTCCTTATTCAGACAGTCATTTAGATACACCGAGAAATTTCCGTTACTTGACTGTGCTGTTTGCTTTTTGCTGTGCTCTAGTGGTTTGGCAATAGATTAGAGGTTGGGTTTTCCACCATTTGGTACTAATTATCTAGGAACAATCTGATTTCCATTTATTACATTCACATGGCAGTGTTGCCTGTATTTATATCAGAAAAAGGGTTTATTCTGCCCTCCTAGCCTTGTGAACGCCTCCAGAGGATTGTTTCATTATAAGATGTGGGCATAGCAACTTAAATCAAATTGTTCCTCTTGATTCTTGTGTCTGGGAGCTTACATTTTACATTTCTGGCTATAGAAGCTTTTAACCAAATCAAACTATTGCCAGGAAAGCTAAGTGAACAAAATTGTAGTCCTAAGATATACTGGACTTTCTATTGCTGAGTAAAATGTCTTTCTTTCAGTTAAACCAAGTGTTACTGGATAAAATTCTGCCTTTACATAATCAACTGTGTGGCCACTGATTAGACTTGATAGAACAATTATAACCTAAAATGTGTATTTATTGCGAGTAAACAGACCTTCCTATTTATCTTCCTCTAGTGTTTTCTCAGCTACTACTGAAGTCAAGATAGGCAAGAACAAATTGTGAAAACTCCCTAGCACACAGCAAGCCAATGTGAATCTTTAAGCAAAGGCATACATTTTAAACATGAACATTGATTCAGGAACACTTGGTGTCCACAAAAAACGATTACCAGTCCACAGCTTCACTTTCATAATTGTTACTTGCACAAAAGGTGATTCTAAAGAAGCAAACCCTGTCTAATGGGAAGAAAAATATATTCCATTCCAGTTCTAACCATGAGTACCTGATTAAGTCACTTAATCTCTCCTTGTTTCAGTTTTCCTCTTTGAGATATGTAGATGATTGTATTAATGTGTTATACAGAATATTTTAGAAAAAAAATGTTCACAAGGAGCTTGCAGTTGTCACCTATAATTAAGAGGTGGCTATCAATCAAAATTATACAGTAAACTATATAGATCATAAAATAGACTTAAATTTATGTTTAGATACATGCAAACATGTATACATATCTGTAGAGTAATAGATAGATCATTATGGAGATCAATAGGGAAAGCAATGAATATATAACTTTTTGCATATTAATAGAGTGGTAGATTATATAACTCAGACCATCCGAGATTTTGCTTCCCCGCTGAACTCTTCCCTCAGTTTAAATCTCTCACTTTACACTGCCTTCTTTTTATTGAAAGGGGGTGGGGAGAGAGAGACATAGATTTGTTGTTACACTTATTTATGGATTCGTTGGTTGCTTGTTTGTGCCCTGAGTGGGGATTGAACCCACAACCTTGATTATTGGGACAACACTCTAACCAGCTGAACTACCTTGCGAGGGCCTACACACTGCCTTCTTTCTATCAGTGCTTCCAGAAACGTGTGAAGAGGTGGTTCCGAGCTTAAAGGTTTCCTTCAAACTAGTTGGGAACCCCATAACTATAATTGTAGTTACAATCTTTCATGATAAGATTTATAAAAAGCCAGATCTGTGCTGCCTCAAAGTCCTATCAGTGTTGAAAAATCTGTCCAGTGTGATTTGTAGCTGAGGAGCCTGGCTCCAGGCTAAATCCTATGTGTGCTCTTTCAGGCCGCACGATAGGCTTCAGGGCAAGCCTCGGGGAAGACCACCTCCCCACACCAGATTCAGTGCGTAGTAGGGAGGAGGGGGACTCACCTCCTCCATCCCAAGCCGGCAGCTCTTCTGTGTGTCTGCATGCCGAACTCAGGTGCCTCCCCCCAAAGGCCTCCTTGTTGGAGGCTCTGGCGAAGGCCTCTCTTAGGTGCCTCTGCCAAGACCACCTTGTCTGGAGGCCTTGAAGGGACTTGACTGTGAATTTTGCCGTCCTTCTCTACTCCCTGTCCTTTCCGCTTTCCCTCTCCCTGGCCTGCTGCCGTCACCCCTTCCAAAAAGCCCCAGCAGGAGTCTTGTGTTCAGGAATCCCTCAGGGAGAGACAGTACTCTATTTCTGCACTGATACTTCTGACCTTTGCCCAGTGCCATTCCCCAGGGGAAAATGGGGCACTGATGGAACCAGCACCTGCTTCCTGACCTCTTGCATATGCTAGTACTATAAGTGAATAAAAACTTAATAATTACTTTCATTTTGACTTGTTTAAACTGACCACTCTAACACCTTACATCTGGCAGCTCAGCTCTCTCCGGCTCAGCTCTTGACAGTAGCTTTTCAATATGCTGTAATGGAAATAGCTTCTAAAAGTCACCCAAAGACTGATGTTCAGACTCAATACAATGTTCTGCTTGCATGTTGTCTTATTATTTATTATCTCCCTGATTTATGCAAGATGCTCATAAGCTCCCTCTGCCCATCCTGAAGAGTCTGACCATTTGGAACTCACTACCTATTGAAAGGGTGTGATGATTGGAGTCAGTTGTTTTGAAGTTTGGCTCTGCTTTTTACCCCATATTGGAATAAGTCACAAAGAACCTATGGGCCTTAATTCCCATATCTTTAGTATAATAGGGACATAACATTACTAATACTCATACTTCAAAAGAATGTTTTGAGGATTAAATCTAACATGATTGTTATAACCCTTTTTGAAACTTGTACCAAGTCACAACTTTTTATAGACTTTCTCCTACTTCAGTGACCTTTTTTTTCTTATTACTCTCCTTCCTTTTTCCATCATTACACCAGAAACTCTCTCCAAAATAAATCTTTAGGCTTTCCTCAGTTTCCTCTCCAAGTCTAATGAATGCAATATTTTATTTAAATATCTGAAAATGTTATATTTCAGTAAAAAGTGGTCAAATTAAACAGTTCAGAATTTAAAGACTGTCACAAGGGGAAAATGGACTCTACTAAACTCTACTAAAACTATTTGTTTTAAATATTAGTAAAGGGTTTTTTTCCCCCAAATTACTTATCCTTGTAATAAAATAGCATTTTACAAACAAAATTTTACATATACTTTTTTCTTCTTCTTCCATGTCTTCTTTCTTCTCCTTAGTGTATTTCTCTGTCCTTTCTTTACAGCTGCTGCTCAAAATGTCTGATTATGAGCAACACGGGTTTCAGAGCTGCTCATCCTCTCTCTGGCGTACTAGCGATGACTCATCTCCCTGTCTAAACACTTCTTCCATTACTGTCACTCCTGTTAACTCGACTGATTCCAGACTACCACTGGGAATAATACCACCACCTTCCAAATGTGGCCTTCCCAAGCCAGTCAGTGAGAGCAGCATCCCACGACCTCATGTAATTTTCTAAATAGAAAATTCTTATTATCCCACTTATTTCCTTTAATTCTACCAAAATGTGCTATTTACATAGTAATGAAAAAAAACAGGTATGTCTTGAAAAATGTGAAGTGATCTGGGGCCTCTGTATGCCACTTTTGCTTTCTTTGGTTACCTGGTACAAGGGAGTTCCAAGTGGAGAGTGCTGATGGTGTACAAATCCACAGAAAGATGAAATAGAACAGGGACGTCAAAGGACCCAGATATGGCAGTGGGGAAATGAGGTCATTGGTGATAAAAGCAGTTTCAATAGAGTTTAGTGCAGAAACAGCAAAGTGTAGATTGATAGGAGTTGAGGATTGAATGAAGTGTAATTTAGGGCAGTAAATGTAGTACCTTTTTTAAGGAACTTAGCCTTGAAGGGAAGAGAAAGAGAGAGGAGAGGTTAGAGGAATAAAGAGGCACAGAGTGAAGACATTTTTGGTTGTTTTGTTTTCAACTACAGTTGAGGTTTGAGTACCTTTACATTCTGAGAAGGCCGAGGAAGATGGAAGCCAGGGGAATTAGAGGGATGGGATGATCAGGAGAACACTATTCCTGAGTAGGAGGAAAGTGCTGAGGGATAAAGTTGCCTGGGAGTCTGGATAGTATTTACTTTAAACAGGTTGTTAAAAAAGGGAGGTGACAGCAATTTTCCTGCATGAAAACAGATCTGTCACTCTTTACACATAAGTAGCCTTATTGTTCTTCATTGTTTTCGTCGTCTGTGAATCAGAAAAATAAATGTATTCTGAGAACTGTAATTTTCATATGAGCTACTCTAAGCAGTCTCTGTTCATGTTCTATAGGAGAAGCAAGTTTTTCCTCATTACCCCTCCCCAGTGTGGGAATTCTGTTCCGTTTTGTTTTCTGTGGGACACGCATGTGTGTGTGTATGTTTTCCCCTGAATGACAACCAAAGTGATGATTATTTCATTCTTACATTATATTTTGGCCCAGACTGGCCCAGATCACAATGATTTGGGTCGTATTTTTAGTGATTATAAATTTGTTTCAAAAGGTAGGTATTTATTATCGAAAATCTGATGAAATCTTATTCAGAATAAAAGGCACTGCAATGAATCTAATAGTTGACTGTCATTGTAGTTATAAATACAAATTAAAATATACCCTTTAAAAATTTTAAAACTTGTTATCAATTGCATTTGTATAGTTATATTTAAGAAGGTACATCACTTATGTTCAATTATTTTTGTTCAAAACTTACAATCCTATGCCAAATATATTACTGAAATCATGTTTTATATAGTTTCTAACATATTCAATTCTCTGATACAAATGGCATTTATTTCTAGATATACAAAAAATTCAATGCATCTTTTATATGCATCTAGATAGTATTGTCACTATGTTTGCCATCATCTTTGAGAACATTTTTGCAGAAATTTTCAAACGCTTTCTTGCCAATAAGCATTTAGCGTAGCTGTTTGAACCATATGAAATTGCCAATATTTAACAATTTTTGACTCAACTGAATTTGTTGTTTACGTATGTTTTATATGTTTATGAAATATTTAGCATTATAATATATCTACACGAAATACTACCCTAATTTATATTATTTCCGTTGCAGGCAGGCAGTGTGTCACCTAAGTCACCCTCCACTGACATCTTTGATATGATTCCATTTTCTCCAACATCACACCAGTCTTCAGTACCTACTCCCAACGGCACACAGCCACCTCCAGTACCTAGCAGATCTACCGAAATTAGTAAGCTTACTTTAAAAAAAAAAAAAATATATATATATATATATATATATCTTTATTCATTTCAGAAAGAGGAAGGGAGAGAGAAACATCAATGATGAGAGAGTCATTGATCGGCTGCCTCCTGTAAGCCCTGCACTGAGGATCCATTCCGCAACCCGGGCATGTGCCCTGACCGGGAATCGAAGAACGATCTCCTGGATCCTAGGTTGATGCTGAACCGCTGAGCCACGCCCGGCCGGCACCTTGCTGAATTTTTTAATGTCTACCTATCCTGAGTGCTAAAGTTTAAGAAATATAGCAATATGTCAATAGAAAAACTAGATAGATATGTGATAGATAGATGATGATAGATGATAGATAGATATAGAAGATAGATAATAGATGATGATAGATGATAGATAGATGATAGATAGATAGATGATAGATAGATAGATAGATAGATAGATAGATAGATAGATAGATAGATAGATAGATAGATAGATAGATATAGAATCCTGATTACCCATGTACTATCTGTACTAACAATTAGAGGACAAATTGTTCAACTAAATTTTAATTGTAAAATTGTCTAAAACTCTAATCCAGTGGGGGTTTAGTAATAGTACTTTTTCTTTAAATGAAATCTTAAATGTATTCATTCTTTTTTCATTATCTACTAAAGTAGAGACCTATACGATTTCTCCTGAGTTTCTCTCTTTACTACTAGTTCTCCAGAACATAGTTTTGATCTTTGAATATATATCAGACTTGAATTAATTTGTTTAATACTACGTTCCCCGATTTACTATAAATTCCATGAGGGAAAGGACTTGGTCCTTTCTTCACTACTTCAATCTTAGCAAAAATTACCTAGCAAAATGCATGGCACACAATATGTGTCCAACAAATATTTAGTGGATAAAGGAAAGAGTGACTGTCCTGTGGTACCTCAGTTTTCAAACATCTCCATTGACGAACGCTATAAACCTAGAAGGAAATGCTTCGGTTTCCGAACACGCCTCGGGAGCCGACCATGCCCCGCGGCTCCCGCTGAGGGCGAGACCCTGAGGCCCAGCTGGTGGCTGTGGATCCCTCGGTTTCCGAACATTTCAGACCTCGAACGGTCTCCGGAACGGATCACAGAAGAAACCGAGGGACCACTGTATTAGTTTTTATTATTTTACTCTTGCATTAGATTTAATACTTTTAATGTTATTAATTACATAGCAGACCTTTTTTTATTAGCAATTGACTTACGTGATATTTTGTTTTGAATTTTAGATTCATTTGAGCTGACCAAATTAAGCCATAGAGCTCTGTAATGTTTATTAATTTACATGATATTTATATCTTAATATGTAAAGGCAGTAGCTCCTTAAGTTGTGGAGGAGTCATGAACCCTTGAGAATAAGATAAAAGTTACAAAACCTCTTTACAGAAAACCGCAACATGCCCACTTTTACAGAATTTTGCGTCGCATTTCAGGATTGTCAGAGATGCCTTTAAGCCCACCTGAAGTCTCTGGGAATTTTGAGTCCTCACTTCAGAAAATCTGTGTAATGAAAATCTCTATTCCTCTGATTAGCTCCTTTCTCTTCATTAATTCTTTTTTTTAACCAACACCTACCACGTGTAAAGCATGGCTCACTGTGCTTGTGGAGCGGTGGTAACCAGGATACCCCTTCTAAAGAAAAGCTCCTCTGTCCTCCAAGTTCTGGTTCATTGCCTGAGAAACAGACTGGGGAAATAAATTGTAAAAACAGTAATAATACCCATAAGTTATATGTAAGGTGGCAACAAATTCCCATTTGTTTAGGATAGCCCTGGCTTATTCCTTCCGTTCTGGTATAACTATTGGTAGCACTCCTTTCACTTTCTTAAAAGTGTCTTTATTTGGATGATAAATAAATATGTCCCTCTTATTTATACAATACTTACCAGAACCAGGAACTTCTAAGCATTTTACATTTATTATTTAATATATGAATCTGATGACTCCTGAAAATGTTATAACTAGAGAAGCAACAATAATGGCAATGAAAAAGTGATATAGAGGATATGGCAGAACTCAAGCAGCATGAATATTATTTCTTACATAGCTTTGAATTTAGAGAATATAGTTATAGTTTCCTGAAAAATGGAGTTCTTATTACATTATAAATTCCCATGCCCATATATAATTTGAATTTTTTTTTTTAGTCAATTAGGGCTTTATTTGAATTGATTCAGAGAAAAGGAATTTCTTAACCATTTAAAAATTTTTTTCAGTTATATAATAGATCATAGCCTTATCAATCACAGCCACCAATTTTAACTTGCATACTTCTTTTGTGATAAAAAATAATGCATACTTTATATTTACAGAGACCTTTCTGATACTGGGATGAGAGGCATTTTAAAACAACCTGTCTCGTGGTTATCTAGGAAGGCAACATGATTTCACACTACATAAGATGATATTTCTTAAATTTTTTCTGAGATTAAAGTATGTGTACTATGAGTAAAACGACCTACTAATCTAGTCAGTCCCACATATTGCTTCGCTACTGTGTTGCAAAGTCATCGGTAAATGGAATAAGGAAGTCTCAGTGAATAGCACATTCATTTTAGTACATTTAAATTGCTTCAGTAAATTGTAAGTATTGTAATATACATTTATCAAATATTTGGCGAATTTAATATTAAGGACACCTTGATGAAAGACACATTATAAAATGAATCTTTGTGACCACATTGGTACTTAACTAGTCTAAGCTCAGGAAAGCCCAGCATAGAGTGTAAGTGTAGATAGTAGCTCATTTGGTCATATAAGTATTTCTTTATATATTTCTGCCTTTCAAATCTAACACACCCCAACTCACTTCTTGTTATGCATATACTAACTTATTTTCTTCTTTTTAGAACGGGACTTGTTTGGAGCAGAACCTTTTGACCCGTTTAATTGTGGAGCAGGGGATTTCCCTCCAGATATTCAATCAAAATTAGATGAAATGCAGGTGACTATTTAACTGATTGGCCCATAAATGTTTTTTTTCTTTTTAATATGTGATTCTGTATAACAAAACTACCTTTTCCTTGAATTATTAGCAGTATAAAAACTTACTTAAAATAATTACTTTAAAATAAGTATATACATTTAGTCCTAAAACTACTCCTACAGATGGTAAGGATAAGGTTTGGTTTAGTTTTGTTCTTAATGGTGCAGTTTACAATGGCAATAAGATGGTTCATTTTTTTTTTATACAAAATTACGTGGATTCTAATGGTTTATTATTTTGAAATCCAAGAATTAAAAGGTCATTACATTAGATCTATAAGATTCTATCTCGGTCTTAACAATTATGAATTTCAAAATTGTGAATGGGTAGATGAAGGAAAATCTTTGTGAGACTAAAATCAGTCTCTCTTAAAAGAAGCATTGTAGTTTGAGTTCATAACTTTTGGGCTTTTACTGAAAAAGCAGACACCCAGTGACAAGTTTTTTAGGAATGCAGTTTAGCTGGGTTTTCATTCTTTCTCTCCCTTTTATTTTTCAATTCTGGAAGTTTGAAGATACTGGTTTTAAGAACTCTATAGAATGACCCATGATTAATAAATGTTCTTACAAACACTACAGTAAACTCTGCTGTTTATATTTTCACTTTACATTTTGATGAAGTTATATGCTAGTTTTTATCAGAGACATACCCTTGAAGTTCTCATACAAATATTAATTCAAAATCATAAGTTAAATAAAAGGAAAATTACAACACCCAATTAAATTCAAATTAAGAACTTTAATATAACAGGATGAATGATGCTATTTGGCTGAAACTAAAATCACCAATATCAACCTTCTGTTGATGTCAGCATGTATTTTGTTTGATGGCACAGTTTCCCTATCTCTTTGCTATATTTCAAATACTATGAAACTTTGACTCAAATAGTGCATGATAATTTATCAGGAATGCTTAATTTCTTTTATATGAAATCAGTTGGTATGCTTTTGTAAGGACAAATACAAATATAGGTACTGATGTGGTAGTATTTGTTCTCAAGTGTTATACAAACCATAAAGGCTACTTTTCTATTCATGTTTTTTAGATTTTCACAAAATTGAAAATTTTTCTATATATTTTTTGAAGATAAGCCTACAGCTTTAGATTTTTGTAGGAATTTACTTTGAGAAACACTGTTTTGGAATGAGTTCATGATGTGTTAGTCAAATAATGTTAAGCTGTGGTATTTTTGCTTTTAGTTTTTGCCATTTCTAATATTTTCTTAATGTCTTTTTTATTCTTTTCTGCTTTCATGGTGGGTAGCGCCAGAGATGGTTGGTATATTATTTTAATAATAATTTTAAACAGCTTACAACTTTTTAAAGCTAAAACCATAATATTTGCAAGCTTTATTTAATAAATATTCAAATAGCAGTTTCATATGGATGTGTCTGATTATCAGTTGTGTTTAAAGAGATCTTATAACCCATACTTTAAAGTATTTTTTCAATGACTTAGTCACTATTGCATTGTCCATCTCATTGCTTGTCTGTTTCTTTGAGTCCAGGATTTATTTGCAAGGTCATTTCAACTAAAGTAAAATACTGTTTTCATCAAAAGTCTATAATGACTTGTTATTTATCTTGTTAGCCCAATTAATCTAATGCACACATTTAGCTACTATTTTTATCTTTGCAAAGAATGTAAAAAATGTATACGGTATAATGGGTTGGATAAACCATTATATTGAGTTAATAAGTCTATTGAAATATTTGGTTTTCCTTTTATATTTACAGAGGAAATCACAGAAGATCTCATACATGTACAATTTAATCAGAAATGTTAAGCCATATTTTATTATAAATTGTTAGAAAATTATATATTTATTTGAAATCAATAATTTAATTTTTGCATTTCACATAATTTAAACTTCTGTGTGTATGACATTGACAGGCCAATCATTATAACTGTATTGATAGCCCAGAAGTACACCTTATAAGTTATAATAACTTACTACATTAAAAAAGAAGCATGGCAAGTCAATGAATGGTGAAAGAATTATGCATTAAGTAGTATTAAGTCAATTGGTTAATAATTTTGAAGGATTGATGCATAGCAGAAACAGCAAATATTCAAATAAATTTCATTAACATTAGACTGATTAAAATGTTTGAAATATAAGTGAATATCTATCAGACTTTTTATTTGGAGAGAAATTTTTGTAAGGGCATATAGAACTTCTGTAGTTTTAAAATTTTCTCTCTAAAAATATAACTATATCACATACACATAATTAAAGTAAATAGACAAATGATTAAGAAACTAAACAATTAACAGAAAAATTAAAAAACACACACAATAGTTCACAAAAGAAAACCACAGGTGACTGGTATGCAAACATTTTAAGTCTAATCAGAGAAAACATATAAATTAAGTAAAGGACTATAAATGTGTTTTAATCTAGCAAATTATCAATATTATTTTCTTGCTAATAATCAGTACTAGTGCAGGTATGATGAAGCGAGCATTCTAAATCACTGAGGGACCAGGGTCAGCTCATAGCGTTCCTTTGGAAGAGAATTTGTCACTAATACATGTATTTGTATTTTTCATCGAAGTAATGCAATCTATTCTGGGGAGAAAATAAGTATAAATGTGAAAAATATGAAAAATAATTCAGTATACCTTATTAGTAATTGTAAAATACTGGAAACAATTAAATCATATTAAAAAATAATAGAATGTTATATAGTCATTAAACTAGTTTAATGGGGGCTCAGAATAATAGTAGAAAGTTTGTTCTGCTATGATTAAAATATATTGAAAATTCTTTATATATGTAATACAATAAATAGCAAGTTATATGTCATATAATCTGGCTTTTATATTATCAAAATCGTTTTAAAAATTTATAGATGGAAAGAAAGGAGACTCTGACCTACTTCAACATGTTCACAACTTTTGCATATGAGTGGTTTTTCCTTCCTTGATATGCTTTTCTCCCTACTTCAGAAAAATAGAAAATACAATTGGGCAAAATATTTCATACAAAAAACCCATTAATATATTACTAATAAAATTATTTTTGTATGATATTAATTTTAATTTCCATCACTACATAAATTAAATAAACCCTCACTTTTATTGAGAAGTTAAAAATTCCAGAGGATGTGCAAATTCTAGACAGATTGCATGTCCGCCGAATCATGATTTACAAAATGAGAGCGAGGAGGCAAGGTCAGAAAGCGTAAGGGAAATTTTATCATAGGAGAAAAAAACCAGGGCCCCATATAACTGTGTTTGTTAATCTGGGTGATTGAATTAATCTAAGAGGACTTCAAAAGGATCCTTATAAATCACCATGGAGATGTTCTTTTAAGTGATAAACTTTTTTTTAAATTACTGACATAGTGATTGAACCCTATTTTACTTTTATTGCTATTGAGCTTTTCAAATACTGATAGTACGTTGATAAATAGTATTTTCAGGGTCATTGAAGTGACACTGGTTTAATTTCAGATTGAACTGGCAAAATTTTAAAACACTGTATGGTATCAGACCTTTCTGAAGGTAATATATAGCCTAAGCTATCAACCTATGTCTTTCTACCCACCTAATATACCCCAAGATGACATAATACACATATCTTCAGATATTCAAATAAAATATTTTTAAAAACAGGTTATTTGTACTATGTTCAGCTTAAAGTACTGACTTTTCTAAGTATTTGGCAGCATAAATATAACAAAATACTCATGTGATAAGAACAAGGTTTGAAAAAATAATGGTAAGTACTCTGACTTTTGCTCAACTAAAAGTAATTTGTATTCCAAGTCATGGGAAGCAATTTTGGAAAATCTTTGCAGTGATCACTCTGTAGGGTCTGTGCTGTAGACAGTGAAGAGCATTCTCTGAACATTACGAGAGAATAGGTGTGCCTTGCAGTTTTATAACAATCTTTTTCCTCTGCATCATAATATTTACCTTGGATTTGTAATAACATGAGTACATTTAGACACCTGTTCTAAATGAAAGTAATTCAAAGAGATACACAGTTGGTTAACACGCAAGTAGATACAATCTAATTAAACAAAACACACCAAGCAGAACTGGGACAAAAGCCCTATTTTTGAGAGACATGTTTTTTCCTCAGAAATAGACTACTGTCTACATTTTATTTGCCAATAATGTGTCACATGGCTACCCCAGCTACAGATGATCTCACTGAACAAAATTTCAGTTCTGTTAGTAAGAAAGTTAGAAATGTATATATTATATTATATATTTGTATATATACACGTATGGATACATATATATCAGTGATTTTCAACCAGTGTGCTGCAAGAATGTTGAAAACATGCCATACCTGACTGTTTAGTCAGAGGCACGGACCTCTTTTCCCTTAGATTGTCAATTAAAAAGTGACAGCAGCCAACACAACAGTAGCCATGGCCTGAGTGCCCTGTCTTGAACCACAAACATATAGATCATACAATAGAGGTGCATCTTTCTGGTCACATTGCATAATAAGGTTGCATCTGATTGTTTAATTCTTGGTACCAGAAATACTTATATACAAGTACAGGCACCTGATTTTTTTAAAAGTCACTTTGGAACAAAAGGGTAAGTAATCACTTTTATTATTATTTTGTTCTAATGCAATCAAAATTATGCCTATTTTTTTGTCAGATTGGCAAAAAATGTATTTTTGGTGTTCCACAGAATTTTAGTAATTAGTTTATGTGTGCCGTGAGATAAAAAAGGTTGAAAATCGCTGACATATGAAAAGAGAGAAATAAAACACTGCCACACTGCTTCTACAGGAAAAGCTAATCATGGTCTCCAGTTTCATTGATGAGTGTGAGTCTGTGCTTTTCACCTCTTCTTCGTTGGCAGTGTGCAAAGATTTACGGACAAATGTGGGGATGGAGATAGCTTATACTTCAATTATCTATCTTCTGCAAAAAGAAGAGAGCCTGGAGTAGAGAAAGAAAACTTTTTTTTGCCACTAACTTTTAACTGAAAATCTAAGAAATAAAACAAAACAAAAACAACCTTTTACAGCAATTGTGTACTTGCTATCAATAAATCAAAGGCAACTTAATTTCCAAAAATGTCCTAAAACATCTAAAACATGCTCAGTGAAGTGAGATTCAAAGTAAAAACTTACGACTACAGCAGGCCTAGTGAAGGAAGCTTTATCCCTGGCACAGAGGCCTGCAGTCCTGTGCTCCACGTAGGGTAGGACATTGCATCTACTAAATGTATTTTATCAGGCCCTGAAGAGTGGTAACCGGGAAGGAAAGGTGAAAACTAGCAGGCTATCTTGAACCATTTATCAATTTGAAGGTTAACTATCTCACTTATATTTAAATATTTCTTATATTTAAACGAATATTGATCTTTAGAGCCAACAGAGAGAAATTTAAGAAGGACAAAGATTTTACTGAAAAAAAAAGATGTTTAAGTCTTAAAACGGCTTAATTCCATATATTTCTAATTTATTCTCTCTCGTGCATGCTAACCTCACATATATTTAAAACTTTCAAAATGCTAATGGGTATAAAGATCTGTCTAGGGTATACGGCTATATAAAAATTTGTCAAGCCAACATTTGACATTTAATTATTTCTTAGTTGATCAAAGCCTGAAGATTTCAACTTTTGTTCATAGCCTCTTTGATTTACTGATTTTTATTTTACTTTTTTTGCCATGAGCATTTCCTATTTTAATGATTTTACTCTGTTTTACAGGAGGGGTTCAAAATGGGACTAACTCTTGAAGGCACAGTATTTTGTCTCGACCCATTAGATAGCAGGTGCTGATGTCAAGAAAAGAATTCCTGATTCATGTTAAATTTATTTTTATCTACATACCTATATCATTCGCTATTACTTTATGACAGGTCTTATACATGTGCCAATATATTTTTTAATATCTTCACTTTCTGAAAATTATTCCAGTAAAATTTTCTTATACATTCACTGTTGGTCTGTAACATTTTATTTTAAAAGCAACTCACTGTATTCTTTTATGTTCATTTCTGTTGTAGAAGAATTTTTAATCAAAAGACAAATTATCCAAATATCTATCTTGTGTTTGAGTTCTAAATAGTTAGCATCTTGAAATTTGTGTTCATACTCCAGGCTGCTAGTTTATTATTGATTTCCCAAAAGCCATACCTTAATGATACCTTTTAAAGTCCTACAAAGATATACCAATGCCAAACTGAATACTGTATTCAAACTAATAAACATGTTACCATTCATTAGACAAATGTCATTTTATGTATGAAGTGTTGTTTCATATCATTGAAAAAATGTAAACTTTGAATATAATGCCACCAGGTGATTTTTAGTAGAAGTAACAAAAATATAAATTCTTATAATAAACCAAATGTATTTAGAGTATTAGTAAATGCAAGGTAATGAAGTTAGTCATTATCATCAGTTATACTCTAAATATTTTATTTATTTCATAAGTATTGTGGAAAAAATTAAAATTTGCTATTTACAAAACACATAAAATTTAATTTCTAATGAGATAAGTTACATTACTAAACATATAAATATCATTTGATCTCATGTTTCCTGAAAAAGCTTTTGGAATGTATGCTGTCTATAGTTGGAGTGTCTGTTACTCATATTTACTTTACCAAATATATTTTTTTGTCTCAAAATATTGTGATGTCCCATTAGTTTTGATACTGTAAAACCTATGGCAACTATTCTTCATCAATATTCATCACTATCATCAATATCAATTCATTCATCAATATCATCAATATTATTTAGCAAATTTAATTTTTTGTTGTTAAAGTTAGAATCTCATTTTTTCACAAAAATCAAGTTGCTGCTCAGTTTAGTCTTTAACATGAATAATATTTTTCGCTCAGTGCAACAAAAATTTATGGTCAAAACTTATAATTTGGTTCATCACAATGTAAGAAAAATAAATTAATGAGGTTAGATTGCGGGTACATCTCAAAATCAGATTTTTCTTTTCTTTTACTCTTGGAAATTATCTTCAAATGCTAAAGGTACATTTTCACTAGGAAAAGAAACCAAATAGCTTATGCAATAGTATACTTGTATGTATCTCCATAATGTTCTATGATATATATATATAAACCTTCTTGTTTGTTTTCTGGTATCTGTTAAGTTGTCCTTAATTAGAGGTAGTATATGTTTCATAAAGAAATGTGTTTATAATTTTGTTTGTCATATAGTATTTTGGAATTTGTATAATGAGGACGTTTAGAAGCCATATCGATGGCTTTTTTTTAACAGATAGAATTTGTATTTTTATTGTACTTTAAAAAGCTTTATGTAATAGTTATATATTTAGTGGCCATTTATTATCAATGGTAACACAATAGAATACTTAAGATGATATTTGCACATTTAAGATACATTACTTTACCAATTTTTAATGGTAATCAGGTAATCGATTCTGCTACTGGCATGATTAAACAGTCCATAATTGGTCATTAATTATGAAAATTTGTTTCACCAGTGTGTTTTTATGAAGATCCAGTGGAAAATTGTATTTCTATGTAAACTCAATGATATGTTTGATTTTGCTGAGAATAAATGATTTTAATTAAATTAAACTGTATAATTTTCTCATTAAATAATGTCTAATTAAGACACGTTCTGAAGCTAATTACATGCTAGATTTTTCTGGTTCATAGATTGGAGACAAAAGAAAGACAGAAGAGAAAGAGAGAAAGAAGAAAGAAAGGGCCTTAACTTCATTTCTTATAGCCCACACACATTTTTAGCCTTATGAGCAAATATCATTCAGTTGTAAAAACAATGGACTTGATCCTGCTGGTGAGAGAGGTCATAGTTTGGTTCCTTCTACCAGAAGCAGCTGGTGCAATAACTGTATTATGAAAATATATCTTTTCAAAATTGAGAGTCTTTTTAGCCTAGTAATAATACAAAGCATGTCTAGGCTGATAGTCTTTAAAAGGTAGACTTGATAATAGGATTTGAGTTGTGGCTAATGGAATATCATGAAGTTTTGAACCTTTTAAAAACACAATGTTTGTAGTATTTTAAAGACATACAGGATTCACACGCACTGCCTTTGCACACCAATGAATAAATGAATTAATCCATTCCATAAAATTCATTTATTACTCTATGTGAATACTCTATTACGTATGTAAGAAAACACCTCTAGTAAGTTTGCTAACAGGCTTTGTTAAATTGAGAATGACAGTTTATTGTCAGAAAGGAAAAATAAGGCAAGTGTATGAATTAATGAATGAAAAATAATGTGTATTAAAGTACTTTGTGAACCAAAAATTTTCCTGAGAATATTTATATTTAACTATTTTAAATGTGGGTACCTAGCACTGGCCAGCCAGTGACATTAATTGTCTTCATCTCTTCTTGTTTCTTGTATTCTTGAGTTGAATTTTTTTTTTTTAATTTTAGTTACATTACGGTAATTCATTTTCAGATAGAATTTCTGATAGATCTCCTGTTGTTTCATTTCTAAATACTGACTTTTTGTAATTCTTTTAGATGTTACTTAACATAACCATGAACAAACTGGCTGTTAATATTTTTGTGTTCCAGTGTTTCCATATATACTTCCAAATTCAATATTTATTCATGATTTTGGGTTTCAGTCTCTGTTAAATTACTTGAAGAATCTTGGACTCAATTTTGACAACTAAATCTCAGACTCCACCTAAAGTACACCCTTTATAAGCCACTAAAACACTGTTGAGATCAGCATGGGTAATAAGGGGTGGGCAAAAGTAGGTTTACAGTTGTGAGTACACGAAACAGTTTATTCTTGTATTATTATTTATTAATGATTGTATTATTTTCCATGTGAACAATTGTAAACCTACTTTTGCCCCACCCTGGATTGTCCTCAGGCTCCTGTGTCTCACACTTGAAGGGTCAGAGTTAAGTGTCCTCTCCTTCATAGATAACAGGCAAATTTCTCAGTACTGTCTCATAAATGTGACATAAGCTTGAATTCTCAAACACCTGTTCCATGTCTTGATCTTAAGTTGTTAGGTCCAAATGTAACCCACTTCTGGAAATTCCTCCCTTAAAACATTTTTGGATTTCATCTAAGGTGAGATTCCCTTACTCTAATGAGGAGACCTCCTCTTTAAATAATTTATGGTTTTCTATTTTCTCGCTTTCAAGTAAATTTTTATGAAATATGGATATTATTTATTTTTTTTAAAAATATGGATATTATTTAAATAGAAGATGTTACCATTCTCTGGATTCATTTCTTTTCATTCTAGTTCATGATTTCTAAAATACACCACTTCAAGCTCGTAGTTAAATAACATACAAAAGATGGTATACTTAAAAATGGGTTGAGGTTAAAGGCTCATTTCAGATTTTCCTGACATTACATGATAAATTGAAATAGCTGAATGTCTTATTTCACTAACATAAATTTCTATGTATCACTAACATTGGGTTTTGTGTCAGTTACCACCATAACTTTACAACTAAAAATTTGCAGAGACTTACCTTATTTACCTTAGGCAAATTTTTGGCATATGTTCCGGTGCACACTCAAAAATAATTGAACCAAGCTTTTCCAGTTTGCAAGCAACTCTATATATAGGCACTTTGGAACATGCATTAAGGCTCTTAAATATTGCTTTCATTAAACGGAAGCTGACTGGAAGCTCTAGTTATCTTTTTACACTATCAACTTATTAATGTTTTTTGGAAAAATCCATAAAATACTATCTTGTAAACATCTTTTAAAAATATTTGAATGTCCTTTTTTAATCCTTTCTATTTATCATCCAAAAATCTTGAGGGAAGGATTATCTTGACGTTTTTGTATACCCTTTGGTGCCAAGCACAACACTTGATCCATAAGCGTTCAGTAAGAGGTTGAGTGACTCCCTAGCATGCTTCTTGCTAATGACGTGAACTAGAACTCCTTATGCTCTCTGTGAAACAAAAGAACCACATGCCTTCCAATAAATGTTAGGAGACAACCACTTTGTCTTCTCTGACAAAATATTTACCATTATTTTAACTTTAATCTTACCACAGTAATAATTTGATAAATAAAGATGGTGACATACTCTAAGAACATCTATCAACCACCTTAGAATCACAGACTAGGGAAATCTGTCTCAACTGAGGGAAGAAAGAAACGAATGGTTACTGAGTTTTAACGAGGCTGTGAAGATTCAAAGATGAGTGCTGTATAATTTGGGGACATTTCCTGTACTCAACAGAGTGGGAACTCGTCTGTTGAGTGTGTATGTTAAACAGTGAGAGCTAAAGACTCAAACCGTGTCTTTCCTTGAACCTCATGTTATAGCCTCACAGTTGGCATTGGGTTTAAACGCTTTTAAGTTTCTTTATTTGTCCTTAACTTTTTATTGTCCTCTGACTTCAAATGACATTTTACAAGAATATGTTGGGGCCCTTCCCAGTTGACTACTCCCTCCCCTCTGTCTGGCCAGGCTGCTATGTTCTCGTCTGTTCCAAGGGTCACTTGTTCCAGTTGAAATAGCTGTCTGGATGGCCTGGAAATAATCCAGATGCTGGTCTTTCCTGCAAAGAAAGCAAAGAAAGATGTTTGTGTCTTGGCTACATTTTGAAAGAAAAAAATCAAATGAAAGAACTTTATGGCTAAATCGACTAATAGTTGAAAAAAATTAATGTAATTCTGGAACTAATTTAAAATTATTATTTTTCAGTTCTTTGTATCATTTTGTTTTTTTGAGTATTTTTCCAAATCAGTTGTTTACAAAACCTTTAACTAATTGGTATTAAATAGCTAAGAATATATAAGAAGTGTATGCAGAGTGATTTTGACAAAGAGCATATATTAATTTCTCACACACAGAGACTTCATTTAGCTATTTAATTCTTTGTTTATTTTATTCTTGCTATCTGCTTTAATTGGAAAAAACCCTTAACTTATACTAGACAGTACAGGGAACAGGAAGAGATAGGTAATGAGGGAACAGTCATAAATATTCAGAGATATCAACTAACCCACACTGGGCAAACTGGCTGTGCACAGATACTTAACCTGTTCATTTTTCAGACAGTTTGGACCATTTGCAGGCTAGGAGTAGTAAGTATGATGCAGTTATGCAAAAAGCTGTTTCAGCCATGATTCCTCTTTAAATTTCCCCTTGTTCTCTGACAATGCCTACAACTTTCATCTTTTCTACATGAAAGGAATTGAATCGGAAAATACCTGAAGAGAAGCTGGCCTCCTGTTTCATGACCCTGCCATCAATGGGAATTAGAAAAACAAATTTTACTTTCTTAGAATCACTTAAGTTTGAAAATTTCTAAACCATACCTTACTTGAATTTTTAAGTAATTTTCAAAAAGATTACTTATATAAACTATATTTGCTTTAGAACATCTGAGTTTGATCTAAAGGGAACCACTGAACTAAGATTTAAAACTTCATAATTTGATGTTACACTTACAGTAACAGCTTTAGTCTGATCTTCGACTTTGGGAATGTCCTGTAATAAGGTTCATGAAGTTCATGAACATTAGCTATTCTTGGCATAAAAGAGAAGAAAGTCTTCCAAATAAACCAAAGATTTAAAAAATTGTCATAGAAACCGCATATTTCATCTTTTATTTACATACTAGTTATAAATATTGAATCAATGGCTCCTAGGTAAATAGTGCATCTAGTTGGCACTAGTCCTGTAAAAGACGACAGTAGACACCACTAAACTGTCCCAGCCTTTGTGCCTGTTTATGATCTCAAAACCTTCATAATAAAGTTGAACTCAAAGCAAAAGCATGAATCTTAGATTCTTTCCCTTGAAAGGCAGACCTCAGAGCACATTTGCACTGGAGAAGTGGGGCCTACGCTTCTCTTCAAAAGCATTAATGACTTGCTAATTTTCAGGATAACGTCAAGATAAACGATGTATGCTCAAAAGAATTCAGAGGCGCCCCTGTTTCCAAGTAAACATTAAACCTTGAAAATGCCAGCAAGGAAATGTTGACATGTATACTATATTGAAATATCAAAACATAAGTATTCCCAAATATGTTTAAACGTAGAGAAATTTTTAGATTCACGGGTAATTTGTTATATTTTTGGATTTTAATGACATCTGCTTGTATTTGCTTAGGTTTTACAATGAAAATTCATATGTGAGAATGTGAATATTTAACTACTTTCTTGAAATGTATTCAAGTAAAACTGGTATTTGACATATGTTGAGTTATCCTCCCTTGTGTTGCCTTTTTGGTCACATTTTTCATATTGCTGTACTTAATAAGGAAAAGAAAATGCAGCCCTGGCTGGAGTGGCTCAGTCGATTGGACAGGGTCCTGTGCACCGAAGGGTTGCTGGTTAGATTCCGATCCGGGCACATGCCCGGGTTGCCAGCTCGATCCCCAGGAGGGGGCGTGCAGGAGGCAGCCGTTCAACGTTCCACTCACATCGATGTTTCTCTCTCTCTCCCACTCCCTTCCTCTCTAAAAATCAATTTTAAAAAAAGACAGAAAATTCAGAGAACATGAAAATTCCCAGCATCCCTGTTAAGTCTTCCAAAGTCAGAAATTACATTTCTCATTGTTCCGTATCCCTTCCTTAAGCCTTAATCATAGAGCTGAAACTAGAGGAAACAGCTGTACCACAAGGGGCTCAAGTATTTATTTCTGCTCTGCAAATTGATCAAATCTCTACAAACCTTTAGAAGAGAATTTTCAAAAACACAAAAAAACCTAAACCTCCTTCTTAGCAAACAGTTTAATTTTTTTTTAAAGAAGCAATCAGAATGTCTATCTGATCAAATAAAATTAATTAGAAAGCTGGAAGACAGAAAATAAAGTCAGTGAGACCATGGAAAGCACATGAGTCATATGACCTAGTTGAGTTTATTTAGAACACACATACACACACTTAGAAAAATTTGGGATTCCATCAAAACCAGATTGTTTTCCGTACTGCTCCCCAACTAAAAATTAGAACAGCAGAGGAAAATTGGACAAAAATGTCCCAAGAAGCAATGCATGAAAATTGTCAAATAACTAACAAGACAAAATAAATGGAAAAGTAAAAGGAAGACCATGTTTTATAATTTTGAATTTTATGTTAAAGGCAGTTCAACAGTGGTTTTTTTCACTAACATTTCATATTAATAGGCATTTAATACCACTTATCTTTTTCGTTAACAATGATTAGGAAAATTATATAGCAAATTCATTTGTAGGATATAAAATGAAATCATGTAACTAGCATTTAAAGAACACAGCTGTTTTGGAATGTGCTTACTCTCAAGAAAGGCCAAATGAGAGGAAACTCAATGCATTAACTGATTATTGTTCTTGATGAGAATGAGCAATTTCAAGCAGAGAAAAACTTCAGCTCTGTTTCAAAAGGTCAGCTGGAAAACTGGTCACATTTTGAATACTTAAGACAGATGCTTTATGTTACAAGGCTTCTCTGATGAGGTCCTTTGTGCTGACTAGAGTCTGTTCCCCTGGGTGGGTATAGACTGGAAGAAAATACAAGCTCTTGTTCTTCGCTGATGCTTTTCTGTGCCTTAGCTGCACATTTTCTTGAAGGAACAATGGGAATTTCTGCATCCTGGCTGCATCTGCACTCTGACTATGACTATGCACCCATTCCAGCAAGAGAAGTCACCCCCCCCCCCATAATCTATGTACAGAACTTCCTAGAAATGTGATTCAGAATTTGGTCTAAGCCAATTATTAAAGTAGGTTGAGGTAGTCAACGAAAATTTTGGAAACATTTTAGTGACGTGTTTTTTTCTTTCATTTTGTAAAAGCTAAAACATCAAAAGAAAATTATATAAACAATGAATATATATTGGCAAGAATAATGTATATTTATGACTGCCAAAATCTCAAGATTACTGATACAGATTGTGGTATGTCTGTGTGGCCAGAAATATTGTGACATGAACAATCTTTCCATCCAGTATTCATCATAGAATATTTCTTGGTATATGTGAAACCACATGTACATCAGTGAGAACTTACTTGTATGGAAATACTGCAGTCAAACCACTAATCATGGCAGCCAGATTTCCCAGAATAAAGCAGTTACTCTGGAAATTATGCCAACTACTTGGGTTGAAAATATGGTTTAAGAAATTGCAAATCAGCACAATATGGAAAGGTTATTAGCAAACTACAGCAATGTGGTTCTAAAGTACAGTAGACAGCATTGAACAGCAACTTCATAATGACTTTTTCTTAGACATCAGGTCTCGAACAAAAGACAGTTGCAAAAACTGTATATTTAGTCAAGTTAGGGTTTGCATCTAAATATCTTTATTCTGCCTAAATGAGTTTTAAGCACAAAATATGGACGTGTTTGTATAGAATAGGTCAACACATGGAAACATTTTTTTTCTCATTTTAAAGTACATATTTATTCAGATGTTTTCATAAGTTATTCTTGACTTTATTATTTGACACTTCATAATAGTTGTAAATTAATATAAATGAGAGCCAAGGCAATTATGAATATAAAAATATATTATTCATTTATTTATAGCAATATTCCAGACAGACTCAGGATGAGAGGCAGACTGACCAACTATGTCTAAGCTTTTGTAAGAACTTCAAATTTGAAAAACAAAATACAATGACTGTGTACTCATAAAACATGTTTCTCTTTGTGTCAAGATTTTATAAAAAATTTACTCCCTGGCCAGTGTACTAAATGGTTAAAGCATCAGCCCACAAACCAATCGATTCTGGGTCAAGGCCATGTACCTTCGTTGTAGATTCTATCCCGGGCCCTGGTCGGGGCACATGCGCAAGGCAACCAATTAATGTGTCTCGATATTTCTCTCCCCCCTCCCTCCCCCCCTCTCTGTATCACTCTCCGTCCCTCCCTTCCACTCTCTAAAAAGTCAATGGAAAAAAATATCCTTGGGTAAGGATTAACAACAAAAACAACAAAACCAAATTCACAAAATGAGTTTCTATTTAATTTTAACGTACTTTTTTATGTCTTTTTTTTAATCCTCACCTGAGGCTATTTTTTCCATTGCTTTTCAGAGAGTGGAAGGGGGCCGGGGAGAGAGAGAGAGAGAGAGAGATATCAATGTGAGAGAGACACATCGATTGGTCCCCTCCCTCAGGTGCCCCAACCAGGGCCAGGGATCAAGTCTGCAACCAAGGCCCATGCCCTTGGCTGGAATTGAACCTGAGACCCTTCAGTCTGAGGGCCGATGCTCTAACCACTGAGCTAGGGCTTATGTACAATTTTTAATTTTATTTAAAATATTATAGATGTCCCTTTTTCTCCCCAGTGACCCATTCCACCCTGTCCCACCCCCTCCCCAGTCCCTCTCCCCACCATTGTCCCTGTCCTTGGGTTGTGCATATCTGCATAAAAATTCTTTGGTTACTCTCTCCCCCTCCACCCACCCTCCTCCATCCCTCTGACATTCATCAGTCTCATCTGTGCTTCCATGTCATTGAATCTATTCTGTTCATCAGTTTATTAAGTTCTTTAGATTCCACGTATAAGTGAGATCATGTGATGTTTGTCTTTCCCTGCCTGGCTTATTTCACTTAATATAATTTTCTCTAGGCCCATCCATACTGTCCAAAGGGTACAAGAACCTTTTTCTTTATAGCTGCATAGTATTCCATGGTGTATATGTCCCACAGCTTTTTATCCACTCATCTACTGATCACTTCTCGGCCTTTTGGCTAAGATCAAGTGTAGTATGTACATTTTTTAATGCTAAATAATGCCAATCTGTTCTACACAATATTTTTCCAAATTAGTTTACCCATATAAATGATGTTCTTTTTTGATGCCTTAATAATTTACTATACATGTGTTATTATTGACCGAAACTTTACTATCTTATATTGAGTTAATTCTATAGAACAGAAATCATCGCGAGTCTTGTGATTATTTACTATCAACTATTCTAGCTTAAGTTTTTCACAGTGTACATGAAATAATGTGGATAAGTTGACAGAAACTTCTGATTACTATTTTATAGCCCTTTATTCCTGTAGTTGTGAAACTGCAGCATGTAGTATATGGGTTTCTATATGGCTACTCTAAAATCCAAAGAGATGAAAAAATAGTTATGGTATTCAGTATACTTAAGGTCATGCAAAAGGAAAGACATGTACACTGCTGTGTGGTCACAGATTAAAAATGTAAAAAATAAAACCAGTGAAAGTAATCTCACTTGTTTGCTGCAGACACCACATAAATACTTTGAGTAGAACAATTTTTTTGGTGGATTTTTGAAATGTCAACATAACACATATTTGCCTTCAAAAAGATTTTAATCAAGCTGGAGACATCAGAGTTTGTACTTAAGTAACTCAAGAGGATTTAATAGATCAGTCATGGAAAAACCTGTTGATAAGGTCAAAGTGACTTTCTATTTGTTGATTCTATTGAGTAAATCAACCCAGACCAGTATATAATGTGTCAACAAGTATATCAGTGGCAAACAACACAGTTTATCTCTCACCCACGCTACATGTCCATTACAAAATGCTGCTGTTATACTCCCGCCTAAAGAAACTATCTCTGCTCGGGGTGGTAAACACACAATGCAATATACAGATGATAGAATGTAGAATTGTATACCTGAAACCTATATAATTTTGTTAGCCAATGTCACCCCAATACGTTCTATAAAAAAAGAAACTGTCTCTGCCTGGGGCATTACTGATTTTGTGGTAAAGAGAAGAGGCATGGCAAGTCATTTGCCGACTCTCAGCACTCCTGCTGGGCAATGGCACACATTGCTTCTCAGAAGTGAGTGCACGCTGTTGCATTGGCCAAAGCAAGCCACGTGCCTATTTTTTGGCTCATTAGGGAAGGGACATAGAATGAGAACTACAAGGAGGGAAACAAAAATTTTCAAGCATTAAAATAATCCATAGTATATATTAAATGCCTCCAATACTTAATAATTTTGTGACCTTAGTAAAAATACTCTTTAAGCCTCAGTCCCCTTGCCTATAAAATATGAACACTGTTTAGTCATGAAGTTAAGGATAAAATGAAAATTAATATGTAAAGCATTTAAAGTTAGATAGGAACTTAATAAATAATAGCAATTATTATGAATTCCAAATGAATGTAGAGCAATAAGATTCCTATGGTTCAAATAAGTCTTAAGCAATAATAATAAAGCATCAAGGAAATTAATATAAAAAAGCTTAACCTTGTATTCCTTTCACTGTTTTATATACATTAGATTACTTAACAAATATCGTTTCAATATATTTTTTCAGAATGATTTCATTTCGTCTGCCACTTAAAATGTTCTGCACTTTTGAGCTGCCTGTTTGCTCCATATGATAGCTTTAATGAAAATAGGATTCAATCTTTCCAGGACTGGATGTCCAAAACTAAATAAATCATAAGACCTACATAATTGAAAACAGGAATGTTGGTCTAGTGAAAGCCTTACCCCTGCAATAGTGGCCACTGGCATGGCTTTTGAAATGGGTCTGTGTCTGCCAGAGGCCTTCGTGCTGAGCATGGCTACAGAACCAATAGAACCACAAAATATAACCCAGGTTACCTTACTGATACGCCAAAAGCAATGTGCTTTTTCTATGGTTTGCAATTTATCCCAAGGAAAAATTCAATCCCAAACCAAAATTGGCGAAAATGCTTAGAAAAGATGAGTATTTGGGCAACTCAGCTATTCTGAAATGCAAATGACTGCTGACGGAGTGCCTGTCCAGTTTTGCCTCCTTCAACATGATAGGACATGGGCTAGAAAGGAAATATATATATTGCTCAAATGTACTGTCTCCATTCTCCTTCCTCAGAAACTGAATATTTGGATTTCGTTACTCTAAACTCTTATACTCCACGTTTTACACGTACGAATTTTTTCTCTTTCACTAACAAATCTCCTTTCATGTTCTTATAGTTTTATTCACTTCTGTTTGGATATCGTTAAATCCTTACATTTAATGTTATTTTACATTATATTTTCTGCCTTTTCATCTAGTTATTAAGTGCTTACTAACAGCAACTTGATGTAGAGTATACGTTTTTATGACTTTTAGTGTCTGACACAGTACTCTTATCACTAGAATGCGTTAATAATCGTGTGCTTTGTTTATAATCCAGCTTGTTATTTTTCTTGGTTTTATTGCTATCATATTTACAAATTAGATTTCTCCTCAAAAGTAATTGTGGTCTGAAGGCTGACTTAGAGAAAGAGTTGATTAATTTTAATGGAGGAAACAAAAGCACTTTCAAGTATTTGAAAGTCAGTTGATGTGGGACCTTGCAAATAAAGGCACAGTTTGAATTTGTACTTGTCCTACATAATTCTCTAAAAATGTGTTAGAGGTATTCCCGGGGTTGAAACCACTGGGCGGCTTTCCTTGCATGAAGTCAGGATAGAGCACAGATACTTTTAGCAAAAATGTGGGAGGTTGGGTCAAGGAGGACACTTGAGAATTATTATTAGGATAGATTACCCAGAGTGGAAGCTCTGGAGTAAACAATCCCAAACTGGGCTTCAGATCAGAGAAATAAGAGCATGAATACAGGAGAGACTGCTGAATTTGGGCAGTTTGAGCCATAACTTAATAGGGATCTCATGAGCATTCGCAACCAGGAGAAAAGATAAACAGTGCAGCAGCTTTTTACATGCGGATGAGCCTGTTGGGAAAAGACCTCATTTCTCCACAGGGTGCCTATGGGCATTCCAAGAATCAGCACCTAGGGGAAGACCTACGCTTTGGAAAGCGGGGCATTGGGAGGTGAGAGTCCGATTGACAGTGGGGAAGTTCTGCTTAATATTTTAAATATATGCTAAAGTAATTGAGATGTGATAATGTCACAGGATGAGTTCCCTGGGAAAGGGACTTTGAGGTGGAGATTTGTGCACACGGTGTTCACTGGAGGTTGCTCTTGGTAATGACGCCTCTACAGGAGTGACAGAAGATGGATTTGGCAGAGGGAGATACTGAACTAAAATACAACGATGGCTTTAGTCATCCAACTGGAAACTCTGGGGTTGGGACAACCCTTCAAAGATACCCTGAATTGAAGAAAGGGGGCTGAGCATCTGTACCCTTTCATGGCTTAGTAATTATATGCAGTTTGCTTTGGAAAGTGGCAGTTACTTTGGATGAGACATCTCCCTTCCACTAAAAGTAACTCATGGGGAGGAACTCAGCTATGAGCTATGAGAAGACAGCAATTCAGGTAATTGGGAACAAAGTGCCTTGGGAACGTCCTAATGGAGGAATGTGGGTATCTAATAAGTTTATCCTATTTGAGTATAGTTCCTCTATGATTTTGTTTGGTTTTTGTTTCATTTGGAAATATACAGGAAGAAGATTAGTGGTAAATAGAGCTCCCATCACTGAAGCTGGTATTTAGGAAGCAAATGAGACAGTCATCATCATCTACTAACACCCATTCTAAATTTCCATCACAGCTGGCACCTCTATCCATGTAAATGCTCACTCTTAGTGGGCAGAACAAGATACATTATTGAGGAGACTGAGCCTCTGAGTACCGTGCTTTTTTTAGTTTATAGCTTCTGTGTTTTTTATTTATCATCAAAATGAAACAGGGGAATTACCAAGCAGTGCCCCAGTAGATCACCTAGCCACACTGTGTAATAGCAGCCCTACATCTACTTGATGAGCAGGGTCAATTATTTCTGCCAGGATAGTGACTTCTTTTCTTCCCTGAAGATCTCTTGCACAAGGAGCGGGAGGTAAATGATGAGATGGATAGCAAAACGTGTAATGGGACTCTTGCTGTTTTCCTGGTGGAAGCACTTCTGCACCAAGAACCAAAACTTCTGAAGTCACACAGCCAAAAATTGCAAGAACTAGAAACACACATTCCTTATGTGGGTCATTGGGAGTAATTGTAAGCAGTACCACACATACTCACTACTTGGTTATGAGTATCATGTATTCTATTTATCAGTGATCTCACTGATAAGGGGGAATGACTGAAAGTATATATTGCATGGAGGATGACTCTCCATGCTCACAGTGAATTATCTCCAAATTGGTACCTTAGGTACATTGTCAAAAGGCCATCATGCTATCAGGTGTGCAAACTTTTGGATTACACAATATGTGATAGGACCAGTGGATCCCATAGATATGTGCCCACTACTGTGCCTTCTGTACTATAAAACAGATGTCTTAATCCAATGAAATGTCAATAGAGCAAATCATTTATTTATTTATTTACTTACTTTTTAAATTTATCTTTATTGTTGAGAGTATTACAGGTATACCATTTTTCCCCCCAATTGATCCCCTCCACTTCCCTTCCACCCCCTTCCCAGGCCTTCACCCTGTTATTAACTGTGTCCATGGGTTATACATATAACTTCTTTGGTTAATCTCTTCCCACCCTCCACCGCCCTTCCCTCTTTCCTCTGAAATATGATCATCTGTTGCATGCGTCAGTGTCCCTGGATCTATTTAGTTTGTCCGATTCTTTTGTTCATTAGCTTCTTCTTAAAGAAGACCCTTCAGCATTTCCTGTAGTGCTGGTTTGGTGGTGATGAACTCCTTTAGCTTTTCCTTGTCTGAGAAGCTCTTTACTTGACCTTCAATTCTAAATGATAGCTTTGCTGGGTAGAGCAATCTTAGTTGTAGTTCCATGTTTTTCATCACTTTGAATATTTCTTGCCACTCCCTTCTGGCCTGCAAAGTTTCTGTTGAGAAATCAACTGACAGTTGTATGGGTGCTCCCTTGTAGTTAACTAATTGCTTCTCTCTTGCTGCTTTTAAGATTCTCTCTTTGCCTTTGGCATTTTAATTATGATGTGTCTTGCTGTGGGCTTCTTTGGGTTCCTCTTCTTTAGGACCCTCTGTGCTTCCTGGACTTGTAAGTCTATTTCTTTCCCCAGGTAGGGGAAGTTTTCTGTAATTATTTTTTCAAATAGGTTTTCAATTCCTTGGTCTCTTTCTTCCCCTTCTGGCACCCAATAATACGAATGTTGGGCCTCTTGAAGGCTCTTTATACTATTTTCCCAGAGGCTCCTTATACTATTTTCATATTTCTGGATTCTTTTTTCTTTTTGCTCTTCTGGTTGGGTGTTTTTTGTTTCCTCATGTTCCAAATTGCTGATTTGATTCTCAGCGTCCTCTACTCTGCTGTTGATTCCCTGTAAATTATTCTTCATTTCAGTTCCTGTAGCCTTCATTTCAAATTGGTACTTTATTATGTTATTGATTTTCTCAGTTATTTCCCTAACAGTATGCCTAAACATCCTTATAACCAAAATTCTGAACTCTCTGTTAGCTTGCTTGGATCTATTTCATTTTGTTCCTCTTCTAGAGATTTCTTCTGTTCTTTCCTTTGTGATATCTTTCTTTGCCTCTGCATTTTGGCTGCTTTCAGGTGTTTGTTTCTATGTATTAGGTAGAGCTGCTATGTCTCCTGGAATTCGTAGAGTGGCTTTGTGTAGTAGGTGTCCTGTAGGGTCCAGTGGCTCAGCCTCCCCAGTCACCTGAGCTGGGCCTTCTAGGTGCTCCCCTGTGTGGGCTGTGTGCACTGTCCTGTTGTAGTTGAGCCTTGGTTGCTGTTGGCATCCCTGGGAGGAACTGACCCCCAGGCCAATCAGCTGTGAGGACCAGCTGCAACTACAGCCAAAGAGCTGCTGTGCTGGAGACACCCTTATGGATCAGGATTTACTTCAGTGGGGCTTTGGTGTTCACCAAGTGCGCCCCTTGAGTGTGTCACTCGTGGATGTGGTAGGGTTGTAATCCAGCGTGGTCGAGTCTGACCACCAGGTGCACTGTCTCTGGGGCCTCCCAGGAGGTGCAAAGTCAGCCTGTGCCAGCGCCTTGCCCAGGGCCACCCAGCGTGAGCTACACAGCAAACCGTAGTTGGCTGCTCCTTGTGCTGGGCTTGGAGGTGCCCAGGAGAGGCCAAGCTATGAGCCAATGCAGCTGCCGCTAGTGCCAGGCCTGGGGCCACTTATCAAGCCATATGGGGCGCGCTGCTGCTTGTTTGAGAGATTTTAGGAAAGTCCTAAGCATGAGGCTCAAAAGGCCACTTGCACATAAAAGCCCCTGGAAATGGCCTGGATGAGCTGCAGGTGGGGAGGGGCGGGGCCTCCGGGAATCACGGGGCGGGGCCAAAGGTGTGAGTCAGGTGCTGGCGATTCAAACATGGCGCCTGCCTGCCGGCTGTGTGCGGGGAGGACTCGCCAAGGAGCCATGGCCTCCGCCAGCCCTTCCGCCTGGGAGGAAGCCGCCCTCCGCCTCTCGCCCGGATCTGAGGCAGGTCAGTTCCCCCCCGAGTGTCCCGGGTCCTTTCTGGCTGCTGCCCGGCGCTGGGCTCAGAGGGAGCGTCCGAGTGAGTCTGTGCCGGGCCCTTTAGGAGGAGCTGCTGGGGCTCCCGCGGCCTCCGCGACCCTCAGGGACAGTCCCTCTGGTTTCACAGCCTGGAGTTGTGGGGACGTCTCTTCCCGGCCCTGGAGCCCTGGGCTGGGGGCTGCTGTGAGGCTGGGACCCCTCCCTCCTCTGGGAAACCTCCGCTGCCGCAATTCCCTCCCGGGTTTCAACCTCGGCACCAGGTGTGGGCCCGAGGCCGCGTCTCCGGGATCCAGCCCTGACCCGCCCGCGTCTCCGCCCCTCCTCCCGGTCTCGGTGCTGCTTCAGCTCCCTGGTTGTGGGGCTTCTGCTCAGCCAGATTTCAGGAGGCTCTGAGGGACGGTGGTTCTGTGTTTTAGTTGTGATTTTGATGTGGTTGCGGGAGGGGCGGGTGCAGCTGTGACCTACGCCGCCATCTTGTTGTTCCTTCTAGAGCAAATCATTTTTGAACCCTGAAGTTTTACAGGCAGGGAAGGTAAAACATATGCAGAATATATATATTGATTTCAGTAAAGATTAATTGCTATGCCCTCTATGGTAAAAATGGTTCAATATAATCAACTTGCTGTCAAATGTTACATTTTCTCCTGAGAAACTGGTGCCTATTCAGGGAATTTAGGATGTTTTCTATTGCTGGCAGATTGCACATTCGACAACAACAGTGTCTATATCAGCCTTAGTGATAGCCTAGGCTACTGGGCATATGCTTTGCCTCTATCTCTGTCCCAATACTATTCTATTCTTAGATTCATTGTGATAAAGACAAAAGCTGGCTATACCTACAGAAACTGGTCAAGTCATTCTGTTGACTTGGAAGTTTATTGCTACTTCCATGTGGATGCGCTCTGGTGGGTGTTAACACATAACACAAAAACCTTCACATTTCATCCTTAAACCCATAGTACCATCCACATGCCATAAACACAGACACCCTTGTTCTTTATCTTTCAATCTTTCTCCAGATTTCTCAACAGTGAACCAATTCACTCACCACTGGCTATGAATCTGTATGCATTATTACCAGAGGTCACTTTCCTTCATAAAGTGGATGACCAAGTTCATCATCAAAGTCCTGCCTATTTTGAGAATTTCCCAGCCTGACATTCTTGCTAGATAGTGGAATGGAAAAGCACCATTCTCAAGGTCAAAGCACAGAGCATTTACCTGAGATGTAGTTAATCTACTCTGGCATAGCAGCTCCAATTAAGACTATTTGGTTGAATTTGTTGTAGGTCAGTGTCATCTACAAGTATCTATCTGGCAAGGGCCAGGAGGTTGAATTAAATGGGGATTTGATGGACCCATCAATCCTGCATCCTTTGACTCTTTAATTATAAAACTAATTACTCCCATTCCCTCCCTCCATTCTCCTGGAATTTGATACTTACTGCTTTTGATTTACTTGTCTAAAGAGGGGGAGGGTACAGTTTCAGTAGGTCTGACTTTATTTACTATACTGAAATATCTCTGACCTTACAGACCAAGGAATAAATTTGGGCCATTTTGCCTAATAATAAGTACATTCATTCAAGTGATAAATTTATGTAATAGAGAAATGGCCAAGAATCCAGTTCACCCAATGCAAGTTGAACTTTGGCCAGTAATTCATGTATTACCTGGTTCCAAACACTCTAACAGAGGATCTATGATGATGTCTTATATTTAAGCTGTCCTCAAAATACTGGTTATTTTCTTTCTTCAGTGTATTGGCCATAGATCTTTCAGTGGAAGGTCTACAACCATCATTACCATATATACTTGTGTGGTGTTGCAGGGTCCTTATTCTTGAGGATTTGACCTTTTCTTCAGTCACTGGGCTCTGGATCTGAAAACTTGCTCAATTATGATACTAAACAAAGGGCTATTGGACTTTATTGGGACAACTGGCCTTGATTGTCCATCTTTGATTTTCTTTATTGTATAATTTGAACACCATTATATCTATAGATAAAGGTTCAGTAATACTCTTGTTGACTGACCATAGACTATATATCTATTGGTTGAATAATATTCTTGTTGACTGAGCTTCTATATTTCCCATAAAGATGCCATATTCTTTTGACCATCTACATAGCTTTTTACAGAACAGGCAACTTTGCGAGTCAGACCAACCTTGTTGCTTATCATGATAATTTCAGTACTGTACTTTTCTTCTGATGGTTAAATGCCTCCACTGGACCTCTATTTGGCATCCTTCCATCCCCATTGCTATCTGTAAACCTAGTTCTCTATCAACACCACATACCATCATTATCCACATCATAAAGAGTTCAGACATTACCAATCTTCTCAACAATGCTGGTGATCCTCTCACAAGCATATTCCTTATTACTTTGGTAAATGGGGTGCCCTCTGGGTGATTTAAAGGAACATAGCTAGAGGGTTTTATAGCTTTATGTAGAGTGTCAATAATTCTCTAAGTTTTTAAACCTTATTTCACTATTTTTCATAGAAGTTATATTATTTCCATTTCAAAAACAGTCCCATCAGTATGTTAGCACTATCTTTCCAGACTATAAAATCATGTATCACAGGAGATAGCTTCATTATCAATAAATTATCCATTATCCAAATTTATCTTTTGTTTATCCTAAAATAGTTTTTAATTCCTGCTGATACAGAGTTTTTAAAGCATCTTAGGAGTATAACTCCTTTTCTCCCTTAGCAGGCACAGAACTTCCTTTTCCAAATTATAGTGTGACTTTACACTAGTTATTGGTCTAGTAGCCCAGGGGATAGATGGGTGTAGATCCCAAGAAGGAATACATATTGTCTTGCCAGTTTAAGATCCCAGCAGCCTCTAAGAACAAATGAAGAGTGTGAACATTTAACAGAGAAGATTGGGACTCTTCTGTAGGTTTAGAGGGTTCAAGGTGACCTAAGTATGGAAGTTTGTGAACACATTTATCCATTTGTCTTATTCCATGTCTCAGATTTCCATTTTCTTTTTTCAATTACTGTCCTGACCTTGTGTAATGGGCTTCCAAATTTGAGAACCTAATCTTTCCTGGAGCCAGCCCCTCCTTTACATCCTAAATCTTATTCTCAGTTTTTTCTTCTCTCCAGATGAAGGAGATAAGAGTCTCTTTACATAAGAGGCACTCCGGCTTTCATAGTTGTCTTAAATTGTTGATTAATTATCTTTAGCCAGCTATTGTTTTCTTTTTTCTAATCTGTCCACATACCCAAGCAACAGCTATCCAATTTCATACTTCTTATGTTTTCTACATTCTCCAGACCCTTAAATATATACATTATTGCATCTAACAGTATATTCCTTTCCATAGTTATCCTGTTCCATTTCATCACTTTTATCAATTGCATTGCTTCTGCATTTCAGGCCATCTTAGTATTCTACTCAGTGTCCTACCATCAGCAGTGATTGGCCTAGAATGTCAGATTTCCAGAAGTTATCTTGCTCCAAAATATCATTTTAGAGTTTGCCTTCTAAGACTACACTCTGTATTAGCTGTCATAGGTTAGTTTTCTGAGGAAAAAGATTCTGTGTTGGAAATTTGCAGTAAAAACCCCTATAAAGTAAGATTGGACAGAGGGAGAACTTACAGTGCAATGTAGTTGTAACAAAAACCTCAGATGATTCCATAGGGAACTCTGTAGCTGGAATGTCTGTCCAGAAATGTCTTGAGTTAGAATTTGTACTTCCTTTTTAGATTTGTCATTTTCCTGAGAGTGGGGTGTAATCTTAGGTGAGGTCACTTCCTTTGGCAAAGATGATTCTCAGGGAAGAATTCAGCTGGGACCCAACAGGAGCAACACTGTCAGCATTCAGGAAAATAAATGCCCTAAGCAGAGGCAGAGGCATACCAACCAGCAGCAATCTCAGACGCTATATGGTACTATGTCTCTCTTACAGCAATAAACTTGTAATAAAATCCAACTAGAGTATAATGTTTCCAATGCCCCGCCATGGTAGGAAGATTTTTAAGATGGCCCCGAGATCCCCATCCTCTGGTGTACATGCCTATATAATCCCCTTCCCTTAATGTGAGCAAGACCAATGAATATAACGGGATATCATTCCAATGATTATGTTACTAATCAACTGACTCTGAGATAATCAAAAGGAAAAGATTTCCTTGGGTGGGCTTTGCATACTGGGGTGAGTCCAATGAAATAAAGTGAAGCATCAGAGAAATATTCTCCCGACGAACACTAAGAAGCAACAACCCCCCATGTTGTCAGTGGGCCTGGGAATGGAAGGCCTCCCATTGCTAAGAGAGAATCCCTGCTAAAAGCTAACAATAAAATAGAAATATCAATCATACCACCATATAATCAAATCTGCCAAAAACCTGAATGAGCTTGGAAGGATTGAATCTCAGATAAGATGGTAGTTCCAGTTGCAGCGCACAGCTTAATTTCAGTCTTGTAGGACACTGAGCAGAGAATCCAGCTACGCCATGCCTGGACTCTGACTTCCAGAAACTCAGATATTAAATGGGTGTTGTTTTGAGCCACTAAGTTTGTGGTACTTTGTTATGCAGCAGTTAATCACTAATGACCAACATATAAGATACTCTACAGTTCAACCTTGACTTATTTATCTTTTGGTATTTCTCAAGATAAGCCAAAATGAACATGTTTCAATATTTTCAAGCTTTTCTCATTTCACCCCCAAATGCATGGTTCTCATTCCTGCTTCTGTATTTGTTCCCATGATGTGTTCTCTCTGTGGAATTCTTTCTTCATTTCCTCCACTTATCTAAATCTTAGACATTTTTCAAGACCCAATATCCATATAATCTATAAAATATTAAATCTGTACTTTCTCTTATCTTTTAAGGTACATATAAACTCTAATTCATCATATGGCAAATGTATTCAAATATCCAAGTAAACTCAATCCACCTTCCCAGCTTGTTTCAAAATGTGACAAAAATTTGGAGAGAGGAATAAATACTCTGTGACTTCCTTTCCCCAACTTCCCTGTTGCTCCCAGTTAAACTTTGCTACCTCGCAAGCAAACAAAGTGACTACTTAAATGTAGTACAGAATTTGAATGAAGACTTGGCTTTAGGGTGCATTATTTATTCTAAAAACTACATCTTACACACAATGAAAATGAAGAGGCTCAGTGTTTCAGAGCTAAATTAGTTTTATAATCAGAAAAAGAACTAGCACCTTAATGAAGAGAAAACTAGATCTGTGTTTGTCTAAAATCTTAAATAGTTATTAACCTGATCTATCATGAGTGAAGGTTGTCCAGGTAACAACTTCCAAACCTGTAGAGAATTTTTTATAAAAATTTATTTGAGCCAGACAGAGGATACACCTGGAAACAAAATCTCAACAGACTGAGATAAATGCTTCCGAATATAACAGTTTGCTATTTCTTTTTATGCATTTTATATTAAGGAGGAAATGTAAGGAAGATGACATAAAGGTTTAAGGAAGCAACCAGGGGACTGGATTATAGGATAGTTAAAGTTGTGTGTTCTCTTGAAAGGTTTGAAAGGGTGGTAGGAATTAGAAAGAGGGTTGTGAAAGGGGGCAATTGAAAGGTGCTTTAACCTAGATGCATGAAAACAGTGGACAGGGCTTGCTTAAAGAAGTTATATACCTGGAGTGTGACTACTCACCATGATCTGCCCAGTTAGGAATTTATGACCAGGTTACCGCGTGAGGTTACTTTTCACAGAACCCTTTTTTATTTTATCCACATGGTATAACATTATATTATAATAAGGTATCATTAATAGGAGACAACCATGAGAGGTGGACTCTCAGTCTCTAAATCTTAAACTTGAACCCTATGTCTGCACTGGTTTGTATGACATAAGAAATTTACCTAAACTCTCTGTACCTCAGTTTTATATGTAATGTAGTAAAACTTACCTCCTAGAGTCTTGGTCATAATAAAAATCAATTCAATTACCTTTCATTATTATTCTCTTTATTTTTATTACCTTAAAAAAAGTATTGTTGCACTAAAAATTGATCTGAAATATGTTTGAAGTAGTGTGCCATATTTTTAGGTTAGGTGAAAGAAGCTCTGTTCCTGATGTCCAAGTGACACAAGACAGATTTAAGTCCTCAGGTAAAGTATGGGATAAAACAAGAGGCCACACATTCACGGAATGGGAACAAATTAGAGTAACTGATAAGCCTTCTGGAGAGAGTGAATATTAATTATGCTGATAGTTTAATTTTTATTCAGATTATTTTAGCAGTTGCTTCCCAACTGGCCTATAGTGCTTCAGAATTACTTCTAGACTTTACTTTTACAAGCCAACTTTCAGTCTCAGTGTTTTTTGGTCGAATTAAATTTGAATTTCAAGTGACCATAACTTAAAGATCCTTGACTGTAACCCACTGATCCCTGATGTTCTACTGCTTGTAATTAATTGCTTTCTGTATGATTAATTTTTTATATGTAAATTAATTCTATTGGAAAAATAAAAATGCAATTTTCAACACTTAATTGTAGTGATTTTATCTGATCACTACAATTATCTGACGACTGCAGTGAAAGAAACAATATTAAATGAGGTAGAAGGGGGTAATATTAGGAAAAAAGAAATGACATATAAAGAATAAAGAGGGTTTTTTGATCACCGATTTGTATGTTGTGTCCAACAACTATAGAGGAACAGAGAGGCTCTTGATGAAACAAATATTTCCAATTTTGAATTGGATAGAAATTACTGAAGCACTCTGTACAATTCAATTAAAGATATCCTAGATAGTTTAATAGAGGAGGCAAATAAAGAACCCAAATCAGCCATATTTACCTGGTAAAAGCACGTAGGTGGCTTCTTTACAAATTTTCCTCATTTTTTTCTGGGTCTGGAGATAGGAGATAGGCTTCTGGTCCTAACTCCAGTGTTAGTGTGATGTGTCACCTTGGAAAAGTTACTTAACATCTTTATGCCTTTCTTTTCCCTAAAAAAAGATAGTAGATTCTGCTTATTTAGTTGAGAAGGTGATGATGAGTAATAAGTAGAATAATGGATGTTAACGCACTAAAAAAGTTGAAAAAACTAAAAATTAAAGGAATTATCCTTGTGCATTTTAGTTATGAAGGAATCAAGGAGATTTTAATGTAATGTTTCATTAATAAATATGAACCTGATCTCATTGAACACTGCTTAGAGAAAATTGAGAATATGAAAAATTTTTAAATGTATGAAATAATATAACCGTCATTCATCGGAATTACAAGAGGGATGATTTTGCCTTTTTGGTTGGGAGAGATAAAATGTGCTTATCATAAACAGTGCTTCAGGTCTTGTAGTTATCTGGAAGAACTAAAGAGTGCATTGCTTTCCTTCCAGCAGACCTCACACATTAAATCACTATCAATATGTGCTGGCCCCATGCGAAACTTCACACTCTCATATCAGAAGATGAGACTGGGAGAGGAAAGAGAAAATAAAAAACAATCCTATATAACTCCTGCAGATCATATATTCAACAGCTGGGGCTTCTTATTCTGATCAGACCTCTCTGATCTTACGGATCACGACTTGATGACCCTTTTTGTACAAGAGCAAATACAGTTTTGTAGCAGAACAATTAACGTTTCTCCTCAAATACAGTTTTGTAGCAGAACAATTAACGTTTCTCCTCCTCTTCGTGCGTGACCTGACCACAGACTGAACCTGTTCCTGAAATTGCGCTGTTTCCACTTTGGTTTATTCCCTGATGTGAAATGGTGTCATGTTTCTGTTGTTTCTGGATAAACTCAAGCACAAGCTAAGCCTCAGCGTGTCAATGGCTTTGATCTAAGGCCCTGTGTATGGTTCATGAGCCTCAGGCAGCGTTGTAGTGAGATATCTGCAAGCTATTTATTTCTTATAAAACCATTAAGGTTTATTGCAGTGAATCTAGTGATTTTCATGCCTTGATCAGGCTCTGCTTTTCCATATTTCTGACATGAAAGGGATATAGACTGCCTGTCATAGAAATAAAAAGGCTTTCATTAAGAAATAGATTTTCCCCTTGCAACCTCTAATTTAGCTTTTTTATTTCTTCCTGGAAGTAACCCTGTGGACCTGTTGTTTTTTATTATTTTTGTTTGTTCCTGATTATATCTCAATATCACTGACACTTGTTCAAAGAGTTTAGTAGCCTGACTGTTTTTCCAGATGAATTGTGTAGGACTTTATTTATTTTTCATTGCCACTAAGCATTTTTTATTTTTTATTATTGAATTTATTGGGATGACCTTGGTAAAAAAATTATATAAGTTTCAGGGGTACAAGTCCTGATTTTTAAATCTGATTGATCAAAAAAAATTAAACAACCAAAAAAAAAATCCCTCTAGGTTAAAATGTCATCAAATGTCATTTTTATATTACCCTTATGTGATATTAAAATTAAATAGGTTGAGACTAATTCCAAAAGGCAGGTTTAATTAATACTGTGTAGTGGAAACTCAGTCTTCTGAGAGCTGAGAGCAGATTTTGGAGGAGAGTCAAGGTGAGTGGCTGCTCGGTTCCACTTCCTTTCAGCCCCTCGTCAGTTCTTGGTGACATTATTGAGACCAACTCACATCCTGAAAGACATGACAAATCTAACCTTACCTCTTGTAATAGAGGCATTATGCCTATATATGCAATACCCAGTTCACACTACACAGGTAAAAGCTAGATACTAAGGATAACAGAGCAAGTGTACTGAACCTTCTTTAATGGCATATGGTCACCCCCATACCAATCCTAGGCTATTTGCCTCTGAATTTCTTGTTATGGAAGGAAAAATGATTATGCCAGTAGATGCAAGTTTCTAATGCATGAAACCAACATATTCATAAATAACAGAAATGTGTATTTTAAGAAACAATTTAACCTTTGAAGTCTTTAAGTGACAGCCCTATAACTTGAATTTCTGTGTCTTCATATTTCATTATTTGAATTTCCCTGTTAGAGAGAAAATAGTGAAAATGGCTTTTCAATGAGCAGAGCTCCTACTATGTGGGTTCAAGAAAAAAATGGCAAATTAGGCCTCACCCTCTTTTATAAAATGACTACCAATTTTATAAAGCTGTGAGAGAATAATTAAACAATCCAAGTAAAAAACGAAGCTACTTGGCACAAATTTTGTAATTTTATAAATTTTATCTCTTATTATTAAGAGTTTACTCTCTCTTAAATAAAATTACATTAGGATGGATTTTGAAAGATCATCAGGTCATGAATGTATTTAATCTCCAGGGGTCTCTCCTCTTCAGAAAAATTAGAAATACTCTGTCTATAAATATATGTAAATTTTCAAGGATAGCTCCAATTTCAATAATACTTACAAGTCACCCTAGCTGGTTTTTCTCAGTGGTTAGAGCATTGGTCCACAGACTGAAGCGTCCCAGGTTTGATTCTGGCCAAGGACACATAACTGGGGAGCTTGGGGGAGACAACCAATCTCACATAGATCTCTCTCTCTCTCTCTCTCTCTCTCTCTCTGAAAAAGCAATGGAAAAAATATCCTTGGGCGAGGATTTAAAAAAATACTTACAGGTCATGTACCCTGATTTGTTTTTTTAAATTTGTTTGTCTTCTAAAACTCTCTCTGTGGGCTTTGTTATGTTTGAAATCAAATATAAGGTCTCTCAGATTTTTGGTCTTTTCACTCAATGAAACAAATCATTTTGAAATTTTACTTCTCTACAGGAGTTCTAAATTTTTCTTTGGGGCTGAATTTAAAGTTTTCTTTAAGTCTGGATTCTTTGCTCCCCTCTTTTTCACAGAATTTAATATGGTGCTCAAAACTTTCAAGACGCCTGCCCACAGTTTCTAAGACTGAATGCTTTCAAGCCAACCTTTTCCTGCATTCCTGTGCCCGAGAAGGCTGGGTCTTTAGAAAAATGAATTGGATTGTTTCTAAAGTTTTGTTTTCAAGGCAGCTCTGAGTCTATACTATTCATGAAGGACTTGGTAGAGAATGCTTGAGCATCCTTTGGGATCTGTGTGTTCGGGACAGAGATCTGGTGTTATTGCCAGACTGAGGAGCTAAGGTTCACAGAGAGTGAAAGACACATCTCTAAGTCACATGGTGGAGATCCCACAGATCGCCTACAGCTGGCTGGCTTCCTGCTTGTCTAGTTCAATCCTTCAAATCTAACCCTCAATACACTATTATACTAGTTATAGTCTCGACACACATGTGTTGAATTTGTGGGATTATCTATATTGAGTCTGAGCAAAGTTTTGTGACACAGACAAGTGTCATTCTTACTGGGCCACTGAGGAGAAGTTAGGGATTCCTTAGTGTGGGTGAGATGATTCACAGTGATAGCCCCAGACGCATGCAACTGTGTTTTCCTAGTGGAGTGAAGGCTGGACAGTCAGTGAAAGAAAACTCAAGCTCGAGTAAGACCAAGCATTACAACAATGTCCCTTGAAAAGAATGTTTGACTTGGTCCCACATTTGACATTTTTTCTTGGCTGCAATTTCTATATTTTCTCAAGTATTATGATGGGTTGAAAACCCAGGCTTCACTGTCCTGCTTTCCAGATTCCGGCCGACCCAGCTTTCCTTTCCTCATCTTCTTTACCTCTCTAATACTCCTTCTGTAATACTCCCTTCTCCCACACTCCCACTTCAAAAAGAATTGTGAGTACATGAAACACAGTGTTTATTCTTGTATTATTATTTATTAATTATTGTATTATTTTCCATAAGTTTCCAACTGTAAACCTACTTTTGCCCCACCCTGTATGTATATAATTTGTCAGGTTCTTTTACAGTAGAACTTAAAGCCCAATTACAGAGACTCAGAGTCACTTGCAGAAACCACTCTCCAGGTCCCAGAGGACACAGGGACCCTCAATCACACAAACGCCTCAGTTGATGCAATCTAATTATAGGCCAAATTCTGATTAAATTTTTATATATGTTTACACAGATATATATATATATATACACACACACACATACACAGATATATGTACTTATTATATGTGTATATATAATGAACTCCTATGTTGTAAATTTGAAATAGACAATAATTTATGTTTGCCTCATTCAGCTATATAATCTATGTTACCTCTTAAGGACCATAAGAGAAAAGAAATACACGGGGGGACATTTACGTCAGGGACATTCATTTTTGGATCCTTAGAGTCCCAGAGCTAAGGAATCTGAAACTGTTTCTCATATGGGAAATCCCCAGGCTCTCGCCTTCCGTTGCAGAACCAGCCAGAAGCCTGTGAAATATGAGAAGGACTCATACTACAGAGGCATGCAATATTTCTTCTGTGGTTGGCATCACAGACACCAGGAGCAAGAGACATAGCACAGAACCAGTGGTAAAGACACCAAAAAGCCTCAAATTTGGACATCACCTACCCCCTGACTCTATGAAATTCAGCATTTAAACATCTCTTATCTCAGATTCCACAGTGTAATCCTTGTAACTGGACCCCAGGATCTGGTACAGATCAGTTATTCCATCCCTGACCTCAGGGAGGTGAATAGTTTGCAAGAGAAAACACTGTGAGTGGTTCAAAGCCTTCTCTGGCCAACATTTCAAATTCAGATTTAGGTGCCCTTAGCCAAGAGCAGACCAATGGGAAGGAGAGCCTCCAGAGAGGTCCAGTCTGAGGAACCCAAGGGAATGAAGAATGCAGCAGCTGGCATAAAATTGGCAAGGCTCCCCTGGGACATGGAGGTCTTCAATAAGGCCTTTTTTTTAAAACCTCTCTCCACTATTTCTGACATCTGGGTATAGGAAAGCAGGGTGTGGATGGGAAATGCTAGAGAAAATGTAGGATGTTCTTTTTTTTTCTTTTTTCTTTTTACTGTTTTAGATACTTTGCTTGATAAATCTGCACTGTGAAAGCCAAGCCAGGCCAGAGAACTGGAGACTAAAATTTGTTGTTTCTTTGTTCATTGTGCCTCATGTGGTGCAGGCCTCTTGAAGTCTGGCAGGGATTCTGGCCTGTAAGGCTCAGAGGGGTTGGCTATAAAAGAAAAGGGGTGTAGAGAGTTTAGGAAGCTCAGTAGCTTTGTACTCCTTTTACAATCTTTTGTGCAACTCAGGTCAAGAAAACCCCTGCAGGAAGGCAGGGATCTGAGAGGAATCGGCCCTGTAGGGAACCAAATGCGCTGTTATTCTTACTGACTTTCTGTGGGTTTAGGGTTGTCCGTCAAACCCCTGGAGGTCTGGAAAGGGAGCCAGTCTCATAAAGCTCTGTGTCTCCGGAATCTGTCCCAATAAGGAAAGAAAAGGAAAGAGGGAAGGGAAGGGAAGGGAAGGGAAGGGAAGGGAAGGGAAGGGAAGGGAAGGGAAGGGAAGGGAAGGGAAGGGAAGGGAAGGGAAGGGAAGGGAAGGGAAGGGAAGGGAAGGGAAGGGAAGGGAAGGGAAGGGAAGGGAAGGGAAGGGAAGGGAAATAAAAATTTTGACATTCAGGCTGTGAAAAGTTTCTCAGTTTCAACTGGAGGAAGGGTGAAGAAGGTTAAAGTCAGCAATTCATTCCATTCCTCAATCTTACAACATCTTTAGAATTCTGTTGAGGGCAAGCACCAGACCTTAAAGGTCTCATACTTTAGCAGGCTAGTGTTGACATAAAGGCAGCCAATTTTGATAGTTTTACAGATGGCTCTTGGCTAAGCTTCCTACTCAAATTTCCCAGGCACTGTTCTAGACCTGGAGAGTCAATGGCCGACTGGGCAGGGGACTGTGGAAAGAGAAGGGAGGCATGAAGCTCTAGGCTTCAGGCTCCAGCTCTGTAGGAGCGCTTCAGGAGACAGCAGGGTGAGGGCCTTCAAAACAGCATATTATACTGTATTTAATTTTCATTACAATGTTTCAGTATATATGCTATATGTATGTAAATTTTAATCTATACACTAGGGCAAGGACCTTAAACAGTGGTATATAATTCAGGATTAGATAGTCAGTGTTTTAAAAACCTTAATTATAAATCCATACACCTGCAGGAATTCACAGAGAGGAGCTTTAAATAATTCTATTTTAATCTGCCTTTGAGAATTGATTATTTTTTCATAAGGGACTGTAGAAATCCATATGGATGGGCTAGAAAGAACAGACAGGCAGCTCTGCCTTTGTATGAATAGGAAGGAAGAATTTGGTGGGATAGCATCATAGGCTAAACATCTCGACTGGTTTTATGCAAAGCCATGTACAGATGATTCAACCCTGACTCTGATTAGATTAGCAAAATCCTGTCCTGAAATAATTCTGACTAAGCTTCAAAGGAACTTTCATGCCAGGCACTGCTGCAATGCCTAAACTTCAGAGCTCACTGAGCTTATTGAACGGATTATGTGACTGTTTTGTGTCTGCTACAAATAAACATATATATGGCAGAATTTGGTCTAAGGTTGCTTTCATTGTATTTTATCATTTGTTGTTTACAAGGCCCAGGACATGGGTATGAATGAAGATCCACATACCATAAGTTTAAATATTTTAAGTTAGAAATCAAGTTAACAAGCTTTTAAGTAAATTATGTTCCTTCTACCTTGACAGCATTGAAGCACTATTGACTGATACTAAGAGGGAGAATTTAATAAATTAACTCAGTTGTTTGGGTCAAATCCACAGCATTTGACTTAACTTAGATAGTTGAGAGTTTGTATAGACATTTTAGTGCTCAACCCCATTTCTTACAGATGGCTTTCAGCAGACAAGTATAATACGCTTCTAGAAAATGAGATAATGCGATGCCCATTATTTTGAAGGATTATTTTCAGTGAAATTCAATGTATTTAGATAGTGTATTCAGAGAATAAGTAGACGACGTATAATAAGTAGCAGTAAATTTTTAATGTTTAATGACCAGTAATTAAATGTACATTTCTATCATATGTACATATCAAAAAAGTTTGTTTTACCTTAAATTGAAGTTTTTAAGCATTAAAAACTTTTTTTTCATATTAGTTCATTTCACAATTGTTTACATTTGCTACTTTTGTTTTTGATTTTACTGATAACATGTTTGGGATGCTTTGCAAGTTGATACAAAAATTATCTCTGCTGTTGTTGAAAAACAAAGATTCGGTTTGAATCAAGCATCTTGCTTTATTGTTATCTTCTCTGAAATGTAACGTAAGCCTTTTTATTCCAGTAGATAACCATGCAAGTGGCAAATGCAAATGCAAAAGAGAGTATGATGACATATTCTAAGTTTTACAAGTTAAATCTTCCTTCTTTGAGTCTTCTTTGCAAAGATGGCTCTTATTTATTTTGCATCTATTTATGTACAGAACATTGTGTTGAGTGTCTGGGAGATAAAAAACTTAATAAGACACAACTCTTGTATTAAAGTATATTATGGATATATCTACATATCAGATTCACGTGGAAAAGGAAAGCTTTGTGTACATTTGTAAATATTCTTGGAAAATACACATTTTGGAATTCAATATAGGTAAATAAAAATAAGGTCATATTTTATGATAGTTTTATGACAATAACATCTAAATTAATGACTACTGCTTTTTAAATTAAATTTTACTTTTTGGATTTTCTTAACTTTGTCTATAATTATGTAGATATAACCTTTTAAGTATCATCTTAGGGAATTGAAAGTGTTAATTCTTTTTTAAAAATCAAACTATTCTAAACAGTTTCATAAGTAGGTTAAGCCTAATTTTAAAAATTTCATTTTATTGAATAGGATTTAATTTTGCCTTTTCTTTATGCTTTTAAGCATGATTTGAAATCTTTATCCAGCTGCTCATGCAAAAGTTTTTTGTGGTTTTTTAAAACAGACTTAATTCACTTTATTTTCCCTGTATAAAATTATGTGGTGGCCACAGCTGGAGCCTGGGTCCTCTGCACAGAAACCCTGATGTGGGTCTTTGCAAGATGGTCAGTGAATTCCTGATAGGAAGACTTGCTGAGCACAGTCTTTTTCCAGAGGTTGGCGGGTGAGACAGCTGTAGGCCTTAGAGGTGGCATCAAAGGTGACCTTGGGGAAGTTGCCCGCCCAGGGTGGCAGTGCAGCCCCTGGCCAAGGTGTAGAAGTTGTCTACTGGCCATTATCTTCAGCTTCTTGGGCACAAGGGCTGAGATGAAGCCACCAGCACAGAGCCACAGCAGCTGGTCGCCTTGCAAGGAATGGTATGGGGTTTGCCCATCTTGTTCCACACAAGGACAATAGAGATCTTGGCTAGGATGATGACCCAGGGATGACAGTGGTTACTTCCTTTGAGCACTTAACACCCAGACCAGCATGTTCATTGTAGTCCCCAATGGAGACAAATGCCTTCAACCAAATCCTCTGGCCAGCAGTGGGAATACTTTGTAAAGTGTGATTGTCTAACCACTATGCTGTACACTTGAAACTAATACAAAATAATATCAAATGTAAAGTGTAATTGAAAATTTAAATTTAAAAAAGACTATCAAGAATACAAAGCAATAGAAATTAAATAAAGTAATAAGATTAAATTACAATTTTCACTGCTAAGAATTGAAACCTATGATAGCAGTTAAAAATATCTCTAGTTTCTGGGTAACTATGAGAAGAAAAACTATATTAAAATATATAGTTTTTATTATCTAAAAAATTAAAAGATATCTTAGTGCATACAAAGTTCCCCTGAAATTAAATTTAGAAGAATATTTTTGCATTGGTTTAGGTTTGAGAAATGTTATACGATGAAGTGGATTCTACTTCTTTAAAACAAAAATTCTGATGAAGCTATTCTCCAGCATTAATTCCAACATTTATCACTAACATATTTTAGGATTATTCCTGGATTATGTATTCCTTTATCCTCAACTGTGTGGAATGCACTATACTGAGAATACATTCAAGTTGACTGCAGCTGCCTTGACATTAACTTTACAATTCCCAGTACCAATGAACTCTTTCAATTATTTTCGATTCACAGTGGTATGAGGAGTCTATTGAAAATGACCATCTGCGTTCTTACCACTGTCTTACTACTCAAAGGGTGGTCTCAGGGGCAGCTTGATAAAAATGCAGAATTTCAGGCCCTACTCTAGAGCTACTGTTTTATTATCTACATTTTAACAAGATCCTCAAGTGGTTCATATGTACATTAATTTTTTTTTGCACATTCATGGGGGCTTATAATTGGGTCAGAATCATTTGTTGTCAGGCTGGTATTAGGAGACTTCCATTTGTTTAGGCTATTTTTAGGGCAGAACCAAGCATTGTTTTATGTAGGCCTGTATCAGGGAGTAAAGAAAAAATTTTCAAGTAAAAGCATCACGTGCAACTTTGTAGTAAAGAAAAAGTTATTTTGAGAGATAATAGTTTGGAATTATCTCTATTGTCATAGTTATACAAATCTATTTACCATATTTTCTGCATTTAGAATAAAACTAGAGTTTTCAAGGATAATATATACCCATAAACAGACTACACTCTAAAAACTTTTTGGGTGGAGCTATACTCTAGGCAAAGGGAATGTTTTATCACTAACCTTAGTACTACCATTTATCACTGGCATATATCTTAAGATTTTTCCTGAATTATTCATTCTTTTGGCCTCTCCCATGTGGAAATAATTTGTAGTTTGACTTTCTCTGGCCATGTGACAAGAAAATTTAGGTCAGTGTCCTATTCAACATTGGCCTTCTGGAAGATACATAAAAGGAGTAGTCAGTGCATCAATAAAATCTGGGTTTATAGGTCAATAAATATATTTTAAAGGGAACTAATTAGACAAAATTTAGCATAATTAATTAGAAAATAGAATTTAAAAATAAATATGCTAGATTAGAATAGGTTCAAGTCAGTGGGAAAATCACAATATTGTATGGGGATATTCCAACCAACTATAGCAAACAGATATTGTAAAAATTGGTGTGGACTTGACCTTATAGAAGATAATTATATAACCCAAATAATTCAGTATTAACCTATATACCAAAAACATGTACATAACCAGTGAGACATAGAAGTTTTGAATAATAAATTGAATAAATCTCAGGGTATTATTTTCCCATTTGTTAATTAAAAAGTTCATCTCCTTAAGCAATACCTTTTCCTGTCAGGTGATCTAGCAGGTATAGTGCTCTCTTAGGCAGTGTTTCTAACAATGACAACTTGTGCACTGAAGTGGTGAAAAGTGAATAAAATAACTCCATTAGCATGAAAGCTCCACTAAGTAAGTGGATATTGCTCAATAAGAAATACAATTTTTACCATGGGTATAGTGTGTTTGAAGAAAATAAGAGCAAAGGAACCTTCTGAACTTTTCTGAATTATGAGTTTATCCATGAAAGATGTAACAGTTTGAGAGTTATCCAAAGAGAATATTTGATAATATGAGGTGTCATAAGAGTACTGAGTAAGCTGACTTGTCTGAAGGAGGCAGACATATGCGATTATTAAGTTAGTTAAGATAAATTGTGAAAATTTAAGAACTATTTGAAGACATTTCTTATATTGTTCTGAACTCAAAATTAAGTTAAATTATTTTAAATGGTCAAGTCTTAGGTCTCTCAGGTCACCTTCTGATTATATACCATGACCCATCAGTGATGGTCACTGACCAGGTTAACCTTATTTAAACTTTAGTTCACCATATTTTGGTTTTCCATTCTTTGCCCTGAAACACTCAATGACTCCCACTCTCTATAAAATTAAGGTCAGATTCCGTACTCTGATATCCACAGTCCTCTACATTCTCACAACAGATCTCTGCTCTGAAGCTTTACCTTCTGTTACAGTGGAACTTGGAGCCTCTACTTCAGCCATCCGGGGTTTTTGTACTTTTCCAACCACACATCAGGCTTTCCTGCTTTTAATGATGTTACCGCCTGTGTTTGAAACACTTCTCCACCATCTTTGTCTAACTGTATTCATTTCAGGGCTCATCTCAGCTGTCAGTGATCTCTCTTGAGTAGACATAAAGTCAGATTTGCACCAAAAATTGTATTTTATATCTGTTGTCATGTAGCAATAAGCAATTAATAAGATCCCTTCAATTTAAAAAAATATTTCATTAGATGGTCATCTGTTTCATCACCCCAATGATTTCACCTACTTCCGTAGGAGGAGAATCTTCTGTGGCATCCAGTCTTACCCATCATAGGAAGTTAAATATCTAAAAATGACTGGAGGGGAGAATGGAGTGGAAGGAATATTGCAGGAGGGGTACTAAGATGAAGATTAATCTAAGTAAAGGAAGGCTAGGGTGAAATACTCTGGTATGACAAAGAAGAAAAAATAAGTTAGCAAGTGAAAGAGTCGTGTATGCAGAGCATATTTATTACAAGCATGAAGCACATGTAAAGTCATTACTTATATTGTTATTTAATGATAGCATGCTTTCTTGTTCATATAATGTAGTTATAAATGACAAATTGAAAATTGCTATCTTTTAAAATGATTTGGAAGATAGACTTTGTAGGCAGACTGCCAAAATCAGTTCTGTTTTTTTCTCATTAGCTATATATCTTGACAAGTTTCTTAACCTCTTAGTGCCTCAGTTTCTGCATTGTGAAATGAGGATGACATATCAGTACTTACCTCATAAGATTACATGAGATTTTAACATTAATGTTTGTAAAACATTTAGTACAGTGCTTGAAAATTGGTAAGCCACATATAAATAATTGTAAATAAAGTAATTATATTTGAACGAAGAACAGGTTTGAATGAGACAGGTACTAAAATGGTTCTATTAGTTTTTGCTAATCTGACAATAAGATATTGTATCAGCCTTGCTACTGTCATATAACAAGGTTCATTAATATGAAGCAATTGTATATTTAAGTAGCCTAATTTAAGTTGGTTGTAAGATTATGATTTAACAGGACAAGGGGAAAATTCATGATTGTTACTAATAAATTCTTTTATGATAAAATATATTTTAAAACTGCCATTATTCTTAAATTGGAACTATACAGAAAGGTTATCTTTTGTATGTACTTATTTCTACATTATTTTAAAATGGTTGGAAGAGTATTAATCAAACATGGAGTGTATATTTCATCTGCTTTGATGTAAAATATAGGTTTCATGTACTTCCGTTTTGTACATTTAATGCAGATTATTTAAAAAAATCATCATAAAGTTTTTTATCTATTTAATTTAGAGTTTGGGAACACACATCTAAGTGTTAAATACTTTTTCAAATTAATTGAAAGTATTTTGAAAAGGTTTTTCTGTAGATTCATATGCAAAATTATGACAGAAAAAATGTCATCCTACAGATGAATCAATCTTAGTTCCATATCAACCAGAACTGAAAAAAAATGAGACTTTTAAAAGAATCAAATTGCAGATATTAAAAACAGCACCAGGGTCAACCACAAGGAATTTCAAAGTTATGAAGTAAAAAAGGAATCTGCATCTATCTTGTGGGTGTATTTATCTTAAAGGTTCAAATTCAGTTCTCTACCTCCTAGTTGAATGATGCCTGTCTCAGTTATCTCATCCACAAAGAGACATATCACATACATTTGTGTGTGTGTGTGTGTATTAAAGAAGTTAATACATGTAAAACCTCTCTCTCTCCCTCTCCCATCAAAAAGTCTTTTCACAGTATATTGTTTAAAAATAATTTTTAAAAAATTCTATGTGTGTGTTTTAAATAGTTTAATTTTTTCCAGCTTTGCTATGTGGGTGATCTCATGCCTAGGCATTTTTAAGTGTAATATAATTTGTGAATCTCTTAAGACCTCTTTAGGAGGGGAAGCTATCATATTTAGTACAACCCAGCCCTCAATTTCTGACTTCCTCATGGTATTAATATATTTTTTGGCCCTTTCCCAAATATAATATGCTGTGCTAGCTTTTTCTTACAGAGCCTAAATAAAACAAAAGAGAGCCCTTTGTTTTCTCTTGAAATGACAAAAGAAGCCTCCTCTGATCACTGAAAACCTAGAAATAGGCTGATAGACAGGAACTCTAGTGTGAAGGGTATTTACTAAAATACCTTAATGGCCCAATTACAACTCACATCCAAAATTCAAATTAATGTGTTGGGATCTAAGAGGTTTGAAGTTCAGATGCTCTTCCTGAGGATAATACTAAGCTATAGGAGAACAGGCAAATGCTACTAATTCTACTGTGGTGTAAGGTCCATCTTGGCATCCTTTGAGAGACACAAGGCATCTCATCTGGCATATTTTTTTCCCTTATTGGCATTCACAAGGAATCTTGTTGATTCTCTGGTTAGATACCTAGCCTGCATCTCCTGCCATGCATCTCCTTATGTAGGACCACAAATCTCACTTTTTAGGAAACCTCCACTTTCATCTGCAGAGAAAGAGTGGAGCAGGAGAACTATTAAGTGCTCTTTTGCAATACTGTTACGGAGAGGAGAGGGTGCTGGTCTTGTCCTCTTATACCTGGAAATACTATGCTGCCATTTCTTCCCACAGTAGTCATAGAGCATTGCTGCAGGAAATTGTTGAATGAGACCTGACATCTTCCTGGACCCTATCTGAAAAGCACCTGCTTGGGTATCTTTCATCTCGGGTCTTTAAACTTATAGGGGGTTCTCTCGGTTACCATGGAATCAGCCTAGAGCAGAACAGTAAGATAGCAGGAACCTTTCATTTATTTCCAACCTTATTTTCCTCTCCAACATGTTGTTTTCTTCACAATTTCCTATTTTCTTCTCCAGTTGAGAGGTTCTTATCCTTCCAAGAACTGTAGATCATTTAGCTTTTGCCAAAGCAATGGGTGCCACAAACCACCTCCAACTCAGTGACATGAACAATATGCCTGCATGACTCTGAGTTGGTGAGGTTTTAACTTGTCAAGGCTGGGTTAAGCTGGGCTTGACTCCAATTGTGAATTGGGTCTAGTCTGCTCCACCTTGGACCAGTGGCTACCCAAGGCACATTCTCATAGTGAAAAGGCAGAAGTAAAAGACAGGAAGCAAATCTGATAAGAGCATTATTGAAATGTGCTAAGAAAAAACACTAATTCTTAGACAGGATGGCAGATGCATGTATAGAAATCTTGAAATAGAAGAAAATTCTAACATTTGTATGAAATCACAAAAGACTTCAAATAGCCAAAGCAGTTTTGACAGAAAAACAAAGAAAAACGATTTGTAAATTATGTGATTGTCTAACCACTATGCTGTACACCTGAAAGTAATACCAAATAATAGTGGATGTAAACTGTAATTGAAAAATATTTTTAAATTTTTAAAACATGTTTTGGGATGTTATCAACACATAGAAGTTATATATAAAGGAATCTTTTTAAAAATTGCAGTTGTTATTTGGTGTGAATGGAAAGTAAATTATTAACTTAACTGTTTACCAAACTAAGTGGAAAAATGTTTATCAAGCGTAAACAGTTATTTATGTCAAAATATAAATAGTTTCTTCACCAACTAAGGCATTACTGTCTTCCGTTCTTGTTACTTTAAACTTTTCCAAGTATTTATAGAATAATTTAACATTCTGAAAACAAGATTTTGTTTTAACAAATATGATATATTTTAACCACATTGGCTTTGTTCTAAAGAGATTCTCTTCTAAAAATATGGATCAGGGCCTAAAACTTGAATAATTAAAGAATCAGTTTTATTATGTGTATATACTTTGAGGATTACAGGACTCTGTGAAAAAACAACTGTCAACCTTGTTTTATTAAGAAAAAATGTCTAGAATAATTCAATTTTTATTTATGCTTAGAGGATAAGATAGACAGCAGTCATTCAACCCAAAGTTTTGTGTGTTTTTTTCTTTAGTCAAGTTATTTACTTTCTCTGTGCTTCATTCATTCAGGAGTCCTCATTCCAAAATTGTTTATAGGATTTGTTCATTATATCACTGACTACTTAAAGTATAGAACATTAGAATGTTTCCATTTGTAAGTAACAGAAATAGGTTTTGTTTAGTCAGCTAACATGCGTTTATACTAAGGATAGAAAGAAGCAGGAACAAAGGATAGCAGGAAACAATTGTGCAGTTACTAATATTGATAAACTTCTTAACAGACTAACCAAGAAAAAAGAGAGAAAACACAAACTATCTAATAAGAAATGAAACTGGGAATATTATGACTGACCCACAGACATTGAAACTGATAATAATAGCACAAGTAACTTTTTTATGTAAATTAGATAACTTAGATAAAAAATATCAATTTCTTCAAAGACACAAAATAACAAATATATAATCTGGACAATTATATATATATATATATATATATATATATATATATACACACACACACACACACACACACACACATATATACATACATATATATACACATACATATATATACACATACATTTATATATATATACATACATACATATATATGTATATGTATACACACAAAAATTGAATTACTACATAAAATAATTAAAAAAAAAGAAAAAAGAAAATTTAGGCCCAGACAGTTTCATGGGCCATTTCTAACAAAAAATTAAGGAGAAATAATGCCAGTTCTATACAATCTCATCCAAAATATAGAATAGGGTGAAATCCTTCCTGAATCATTTTAGGGAAGCAACAATACCCTGAAACCAAAATGAGACAAAGACATCAACAGAAAAGAAAACCGTAGACAAATGCTTCTTAAGGAAGAAAAAAAAAAAACACTGTAAGACTAAAACACTGTAATCTAAATATTTATATTTATCTAAATTTCAACATATTTATAGATATTTTTGTTTAAACAAAGCACAGCAATTAATAACCTAAAATTAAAACTCATAAAGGCTTTTAGAAGTTGCTTTTTGATTTTGCTTATTTTGGCCCATGACACTGGAGTTTTCCACTCACAGAAGAATGACCAATGAAAGTTGGACACATTATTTTAAGAGATTAGCTTTAACATTATGACCCAAAACATTAATTCCTGTATTCTGAAGCTTTAAAAAGCTTTAATCCTTTCTTGGACTGCAAAGTGTGAGGATATAATTAAGAAGATGAGATTAAGTTCTCAGGAAAATGATACTAGGATGGGAGAGAATGGAAAATTTTGGCATCCCAGTTGTTTCTATGCTTCACTATATTGTCCACAGATCAGGTTGTCCCATAAGGTTCACCTAGTGATTCTGAGATAAATTATTTTGATGAATTAGTAGATCCTTGACCTCTTGAATCTGTCAAATTTCTTTTTCTTTTTTTTTTTTAATGTATTTTTATTGATTTCAGAGAGAAGAAGGGAGAGGGAGAGAGAGAGAGAAACAGCAATGATGAGAGAGTCATTGATCGGCTGCCTCCTGCACGCCCCTGACTGGGGATCTGGCTGCAACCTGGGCATGTGCCCTGACCGGGAATCGATCTGCGATCTCCTGGATCCTGGGTCGATGCTCAGCCGCTGAGCCACGCCCGGCCAGGCCAAATCTGTCAAATTTCTTAGTATATTATTTCGTTTCTGTCCCCCATCTCACCACGTATCCTAAGTCCAAATACCAATGTATTGTGAAAATCTAGAACTTAATTTTTTTTTTTTAATGCAGAAAAGGATAGTATGCCACTTACAAACTTTAAAAATCCAGAGCTACACATGTGATTACCGTCTACTGGATATATGCATGTTGAAGATAGTACAAGGACTGCTGTTTGGAGATTTCAAATACATGCATATTTTAAATAGCAAAACTGTTTACATTCCAGAACCCTATGTTCCTTTTCCTAAAACCCCTTGCTTGGTGTTGCAAGTGTTTTAATGTTTTCAGGGAAAGGAACCGTCATTTAAAGCTGACATAGATTTTTTTCTTTCTTGTTTCTAAACAAGATTCTAGGTTTATTGCCATAATTCACACATTGGGTGACAGCATATTATTTTACTAAGATAATGAAGACTTTTGATATATAAATAAAATTTGCCGTACAATTCACAGAAGCAGTACTTAGAAGTTAAATTCTCTCACTATGAGTATTTTGGCAGAAATTGCAGAGTCAAGACTTTTTTGTGGTCTCTACTGTTAGAGGTAGAGTTAAATGATGAGTGATCATTAATAAAGCCATCCTCTTGAACTTCCTGTGAGAAAATTAAGAAATGACTAGAAATTTAACTTTGAGGGTAAAACGTTTTCGCAATAAGCTCCTAATTAATTTTTCTACAATTATCTACAAATTTTATTACATAAAATGAGAGAACAGATTCTGAGGACAGTGGACATATTGTGCCTTAACACTCCTCAACGTCCTTCCTAGTTCCCTAAGTATTGTGAATAATTACTACCTGGTAATATTAGTTTACCCTTTGTCATTATTAGGTTATAGTCATTTAACAATTCATTTCCTGTCATTAATTTTAAGATTTCATCAGGAAGCAGAGATAGTCATGCTTTGAATTTTTCACTGAAAAACCTTACAAAATTCAATAAACAAATATATAAATTTATAAATTCTTTTTTTTAAATCCTCACCCAAGAATATGTCCCTATTAATTGCAGAGAAAAGAAGAGAGAAAGAGAAACATCAGTGTGAGAGAGAAACTTGGATCCATTGACTCCCCTAAGCCCCTGAATGGGGATTGAACCCCCAGTCTAGGTATGTGCCCTGACCAGGAATTGAACTGCCACCTTTTGGTGTGTGGATGGTGCTCCAACCAAGCCACCTGACCAGGGCTACATAAATTCTCAAGTAGTTAATAGGTCATGTGGTCAGTGGTTAATACACATAACACAATATTTACTATTTTAACCATTTTAAAATGTACAATTAAATGGCACTTACATTTAGAATGTTATACAACCGTCATATTTTGTTTTAAAACATTTTCTTTATTCCAAAGGAAACCCTATACTCTTTTAGCAGTCATTTGTCATTCCCAACCTCCCCCAGCCTCTGGCAATCATTTTTTCTAACTCTGTGGATTTGCCTATTTGAAGTATTTTATGTAAATTAAACAATACAATATGTATGACTTCTTTCACTTAGCATAATGTTTTTAAGGTTCATCCACTGTAGCATGATCAATACTTTAATCCTTTTATGGTCAAATAATGTTCCATTGTATGTATTTATAATCTTTGTTTATCCATTCATCAGTTGATGGATATTTGGGCTGTTTCCATTTTTTAACTATTGTTAACAGTGCTACTATGAACATTCATATACAGGTTTTTGTTTTAACTCCTGTTTCAATTCTTTTGGGTGTATCCCTAGGAGTGGAATTGCTGAGTCATTTGGCAATTCTATGTTTAATTTATTGAAGAACCACCACATGGTTTTCTACAGTGGTTGTACTATTTTACATTCCCACCAGCAATTACGAGGGTTTCAGTTTCTCTTCAATTTTCTATTTTCCATTAAAAAAAAATTCTAACCATCCTAGTGATGATCTTAGTATTTCATTGTGGTTTTGATTTAAAAGGTGTATTTTTTAACATAATATTTATGTATGGGGAGGGGGAGAAAAAATAATGTAAGATACATATTATCAGCTTTGAATTTATTTCTTTTATTGTATGTAAAAATTGACTCTAAGCAAGTCTGAAATTAGACTATAGAAGAAATTGTTCATTTGGATTAAAAATTATGGCAACTTAAGAATGTGATGATTTTAATCAAATTCAATTTTATGTATAAACTGTATGCATTACTCTCTGGTGATTATACATTATTGAAATTATATTCTCTCATGCATTGTTGATGAGAAATCTAATTTTTGAGCATAAAAGTGTGTGAGATAAAATCTGAATTTTCAAACTTTACTATTAAGTACTTTCCTCCTTTTTTGGCCTGTTAATGAAATGGTCAGATATAATATTTTAAAAGTATATACCTGCCTTTCCTTTTGTATTTTGGCAATGCATTCTAATATTTGGAAAACTTAAATAGTTTACATTCTTTTCCTGAGAGAGTTAAAACTTATCTTACTTGCTCTTTTATGTATCATAAAGGAGTACTGACACAGGGACATTGAATTTTAAAGCGCATTAAGCAAATTTATGCTTCAAATTCAAGCCCTTTCTACACTGAGATAGTGAAATTAAAGAATGGGGACATTTCCCTTTATTTAACTATATAGTTTAAAATTCACAGCGTGACACTAGTAGGTTCCAAGGTTCTTACTCTGAAAGATCTGTATCAGTTTACTTAGAGATCCTGTGGCTCTTCATTGTCAGTATTTTTCCTGTCTGTGGAATTTCTTTAGTAAACAGAGTCTATAGAATGAGCAGCTGCACTGATGGTTTTAACAGTTTTAGAAAGAAGATATCTTAAAGTGTAAGGTTTGCTCTGCCTGATAAATGTGTAAAACACATCAAATAACCCAGGATATGCTTTTTATTTGACAACACATCTGGAGTCCATAAAGATAATTTTGCATTTATACTTTGCTTGGGAAAAAAGATACTATCCACAAAATGCTCTGAAGGATTCAAAATGACAGTGGAATAGATAAAAGTTGTACTCACCTTTTCTCAGAACCAGATTGGAATTAAATGATAGAACAATGAACCTGAATAATCAACTGAAGACTAGGCAAACAGAAATCAAGGATATACAGAAGAAGCCTCATTGAGACTGGTAGGAAAAGGCAGAGATGCGCAAAGGGATGGCCCTATACCCACATGTGGCGGTTGAGAGTCCAGAGTAATATCTCAGCTGCAAAGATCCCCCTGAGGAGCAAGGGTCTCAACCGCAAACTGGACTCCCCAGCCCTGAACACCAGTGCTGGGATTTATTCTGGGGATGCAAGCTTGGTACAGTATTCACAAATTTAAAAATGTGATACACCATATAAACAAAATGAAATGTAAAAACCACATGATCATATCAATAGATTCAGAAAAAGCATTTGATAAAATCCAGCACCCATTTATGACAAAAACTCTCAGCAAAGTTGTAATAGAGGGAACATACCTCAATATAATAAAGGTAATATACAAACCCACACTAACATCACATTCAATGGAAAAAATCTAAAAGTGTTTCCCTTAAGATCAGGAACAAGACAAGAGTGTCCACTTTTAGCTCTCTTGTTCCACTTAGTACTAGAAGTTGGAAGGGAAGAAGTAAAACTGTCATTATTTGAAGATGGCATGATACTGTATATAGAGAACCCTAAAATTCCACCTGAAAACTACTAGAACTGATAAATATAGCAAAGTAGTAGGATACAAATAAATATTCAGAAATTGGTTGCATTTTTATACACCAATGAAGGATCAGAAAGGAAAACTAAAAAAACAATTCCACTTCTACAATTGCATCAAAAAAGAAAGAGAAAGAAGAAAGAAGGAAAGAAAGAAAAAGAGAGAGAGAGAAAAAGAAGAAAGAAAGAGAAAGAAAGAGAAAGAAAAAGAAAGAAAAGGGAGGGGAGGGGAGGGGAGGGGAGGGGAGGGGAGGGGAGGGGAGGGGAGGGGAGGGGAGGGGAGGGGAGGGGAGGGGAGGGGAGAAGAAGAAAAAGAAAGAAAGAAAGAAAGAAGAAAGAAAGAAAGAAAGAAAAGAAAAGAAAGAAAGAAAGAAAGAAAGAAAGAAAGAAAGAAAGAAAGAAAGAAAGAAAGAAAGAAAGAAAGAAAGAAAGAAAGAAAGAAAAAGAAAAGAAAGAAAAAACCTAGGAACAAATTTAATCATGGTGGTAAATAACTTGTACTCAGAAAATTATAAGACACTGAAGAAAGAAACTGAAGAACATACAAATAAATATAATCATATACTATGCTCATAGATAAGAAGAATTAACATCATTAAAATGTCCATACTACTCAAAGCAATCTATAGATTCAATACAATTCCTATCAAAACACTAATGACATTTTTCACAGAACTAGAATAATCCAGAAATTTATATGGAACCACAAAAGACCCCGAATAGCTACAGCAATCTTAAGAAAGAACAACAAAGTTGGAGACAACATGCTACCTGATATTGAACTCTACTACAAGACCATAGTAATCAAAGCAACATGGTATTGGCATAAAAACTTATACAGATCAATGGAACAGAATAGAGAGCCCAGAAATTAGCCCACATCTGTATGGTCAATTAATCTTTGACAAAAGAGGCAAGAACATACAATGGAGTAAAAACAGTCTACTCAATAAATGGTGCTGGGAAAATTGGACTGATCAAGGCAAACTATGAAATAAGACCACTTTCTTACACCGTACACAAGAATAAACTCAAAATGGATTAAAGACTGAAATGTAAACTTAAGACTATAAAACTCCTACAAGAAAAATAGGCAGTAAAAACTCAGACATTGCTCTTAGCAATATTTTTTTCTGACATATCTCTCTGGCAAGGAAAACAAAAATAAACAAATGGAACTACATCAAATGAAAAGCAAAGGACACCATAAAAATACAAAAAGATAATCTACTGAATGGGAGAAGATATTTACCAATGATATATTTGATAAGGGTTTAATATCCAAAATATAGATAGATGATAGATAGATTAGATAGATAGATGATAGATAGATAGATAGATAGATAGATAGATAGATAGATAGATAGATGATAGATAGATAGATAGATAGATAGATAGATAGATAGATAGATAGACAGATAGATATAGATATAAAGAATAGGACTCATCACCAACAGCCAACAATCCAATGAAAGAATGGGCAGAGGACCAGAATAAAGATTTCTTCAGAGAAGACATGCAGATGGGCAATAGGCATATGAAAAGATGCTCTACATCACTAATCATCAGCAAAATGCAAATTAAAACTAAAATGAGATACCAGCTCACACCTGTCAGAATGACTATCATCAATAAAACAACAAACAACAAGTGTTGAGGGTGTAGAGAAAAGGGAACCTTTGTGCGCTGCTGGTGGGAATACAGATTGGTGCAGCCACTATGGAAAACAGTATAGAGTTTCCTCAAAAAATTAAAAATGGAAATACCTTATGATCCAGCATTTCCACTTCTGGGTATATATTCAAAGGAATTCAAAATACTAATTTGAAAGAATATATGCACTCCTGTGTTCATTGCAATGTTATTTCCAGTACACAAGATATGGAAGCAACCCAAGAGCCTATCAATAGATGAGTGGATTAAAAAAATGGTTGTACATACATACAATGGAATATTACTCAGCCATTAAAAAGAATGACATCATTTCTGACAGTATGGAAAGACCTAGAGTGTATTATGCTAAGTGAAATAAGTCAGAAAAGACAAATACCATATGATTTCAACTATATATGGAATCTAAAGAACAAAATAAATGATAAAACAAAATAAAAACATAATCATAGATATAGAGGACAGACTGATGGCTGCCAGAGTGAATGGGGTTTGGGGGATGTGGTATAAAAGGTGAAAGTATTAAAAAATACAAATTGGTTGTTACAAAATAATTATGGTGATGTAAAGTACAGCATAAGGAATATAGTCAATAATATTGTAATAACTATATATGGTGCCAGGTTGGTCCTGGAAATACTGAGGAGAACACTTGGTAAAGCATATGATTGTTTAACCACTATGCTGTATACCTGAAGCTAATATAAAATAATATTGAGCCCTAGTCAGTTTTTCTCAGTGGTTAGAGTATCAGCCCACAGACTGAAGGGTCTTGGGTTCGATTCTGGCCTAGGTCACATACCTCAGTTGCAGGCTCGATCCCCAGCCCTGGTTGAGGCTAGTGCAGGAGGCAACCAATAGATGTGTCTCTCTCACATCGATGTTTCTCTCTCTCTCTCAGTCTCTCCCACTCTCTCTAAAAAGCAACAGAAAAATATCCTCAGGTGAGGATTAAAATAAATAAATAATATTGAATGTAAACTGTAATTGAAAAAGAAAATTTAAATTAAAAAATAAAAAATAAATAAAATGTCCTAAAATATGCTCTGAAACCCAATTCTTCAACATGAAATAGTTATAATCACACTCCTTTCTAAAGTCTTGTTTGTTTGCAGGGTTGTTGTTTTTTTGCCCATTTCTGCATGTGGAATTATGGAAAAATCTGTTGAAATAAATTTTGACTTGTTCTCAGTTTTATTACTGAATACTTTTGAAAGAACATGGAGATGAACACAGAGATTAGTAATAGATTCCTCAAAAAGAGAAGCAATTTAGATTAAATAGCAAATAATAAATGAGACTTGAGAAAGTTGAAAGTAACAAAAATGTGAGTCCTTAAAACTGATGATAATACATAAATATAAACAGTGATTGTTTATTATATGACAAATTCAAATATACTTAAGTATATAATATATTTATATATTTTGATGTTTGTTGAATTTTGCTTTATGAAAAAATATAGCTGAGAAATCATACACTACTTATTCATCAATCAATTCATAAAGGATTGAGCAAATATCCTTTCTTGCTATCCATTTCATGTAACAGTCTTTGCATTGTCACTTTCAAAATGAAAGATAACATCAAAATCTTTTGGAACACGATGACCTTAAGCAAGGCATACTAAGGATTTCACAATATATTAGAAAAAAATATATTCAACAAATTGTATCATTTAGCTATTACCCTTCAGTGGCTCACAGGATGAAGTGTCTGAAAAACTCTCATTATGTATGTGCATATGTTTACTGTGATGTCAACCCTTCCTCTGAACTTTTCATTTTACGCCTACATAATGTATGGTGGTCATTTTACTTTTGGTATCTTCCAAAGCACACAAATGTGAACATTATTATTATTTTTTTATGATTTCAGTATTTAATTAGGTGTTGACTTGAGATGTGTGCCTGTCTAGAGCACAGTAACTAAGTGCAGCTGCCTCTTGGGGAGTTATGACATATTCTTGTTGTTAGGAGCCAAGGGGAGTGGCTGCTAAGTAACTGGGTGGCTTGAGGGGAAAACACAAAAGACAGAGCCTTTCTTCTGAAGACAGCAGAAAGAAACATTCAAATTCTTGGTCAGTTTTCACTCTTCTTTGAGCCAATTTGCCACATCCACAGAGGTTACATCCCCACTTCACAGAGGTTACATAAGAAAGAAAAATAATGATAAAGGGAACTTAGCTCCTTTAGGAGAAGTGGAATGAGTCTCCATATTTTTTCATATTGTTTATACAAATTGCTAAAACTGAAACACTTACTTTGAAGGACAATACAAACTGTAAAGAATCAAAATATTCCTTCACTGCCACTTATCATTAGTGGAATTAACTCTGTCCTTGTTTTCCTAGTGTCCTTTGAGATAAGTGTTATGCTAAATGAATACATTTTTCAAGTAACTAAAATACACTTTCGATCATAAAAGCTTTTCATCATTTCTAAACATCTTGGATCCCGGAAATCTTTCAAAAATGTATTGTTCCTTGTTTTAGAAAACAGCGAATATAGATGATAAAGTATTTTTTTCTAAATTGTGATTTTAACCACCATATGTAGCAAAATAGTAATAATAATGAAAACTTATTAGTTGAGGACTACTTTATGCCAGTAGTTCTGCTAAGCACTTTTAATGGATTGTATCTTCTAAATATTAGAAGAAATCACACAATGCAAAGGTGTTGAGTTCTGTTCTAGGGAGCAGTTAGTGTTCTGGATGATGACCTTGATTTGTGCAAGCTTGGTTTTAGGCTTCTTGGGGATGTTCTGTACCAGGTGTGCCTTTACCTGTCCTATCCAGCATAGCACTTACTCCTAGGCCATGGTTCTAGGAGTAAGGATGTGGCCATTTTTTGGCCTCAGTTGAATGCCTAGTGTGTTCAGCTAAGTCTCTTCACTCTGGCCATGCCCAGTTTCCCGGGTCTTTCCTGCATTATGAAATCTCTGCTCAGCTCTGGACTTCTATTCTGTTCCAGGATGGTCTCCACAAGTCTCACCCTACAAATTTGCAGCTCTGGACTTAGCCAAGAACCAGAAAGGGATTTTTATGCATGTTTTATGGTTCCTTCTCTGTGGGTGCTTCCTCTTTAGTACTACCCCCAAATCCCTACTGATCTCAAGTTTACTCCTCCAAGAAAGCAGACCGCTGTCCTCTTGGATTCTCTTTCTCTGGCCTGTGGTTTAGAAAACAACCTCAAAGGTATTGTATGCTGGCAGGAGTTATAGTCCTGAGGCTCAGAATTTCTATTTTATTTTATTTTTATTGATTTTAGAGAGAGAGGAGGGGTGGGGGAAAGAGAAACATCAGTCGGTTGCCTCCTATATGCACTCCGAAAGGGACAGAACCCACAAGTTTTCAGTGCATGGGAAGACGCTCCAACCAATTGAGCTACACTGGCCAGGGTAGAATTGCTATTTTAAAAACAAGATCCAACTGTAAAACCAAAACATTTTAAATAAAAAGGTTGAGAATATCACCTGGCCAGTGTGGCTCAGTTGGTAAAGCATCTCCCATGCCTCAGGAGGTTGCTGGTGTTATTTCCGGTCAGACCCCATGCCCGGGTTGCAGGCTCCATCTCCAGTAGGGGGCGTGCAGGAGGCAGCCTGTAGAGGTCTTTCTCATCAGTGTTTCTACCTCTCTCTCCTTCTCCCTTCCTCTCTCTCTGAAATCAATAAAAACATATATTTTTTTAAAGTTGGGAATATGAAACAATTTTTGTGACATAAACGTTTAGATTTTAGGCATAAAATTTAATTAATAATTTTGATTGTCTTATCATAGAAAATTAGACAGACTGGATTTGCTTATTATGAACCTAGACCATTTGTTCTATAGTAAAATAAGGTAAAATATGTGAATATTAAATTTTTTTAAATACAAAAATGTAAGAAAAGATGTACAATTAAAGAGTTTGAATTTGTGAATACTTGATCAGTTCTCATGTTGAAAGTATTTTTTGAATATTTTTTCAAGATGATTGACATGCAGACAGAACAGTTCATGTGATTTTATTCCAGTCTGTTTCTTTCTAGCCTGCATCTGTGACTGATAGTATGAGCAATAGTCTTGGTTGCCTGAAATTTAGAGTGTTTTGAAGGATTTGAGAAAATATTTGAATGATACAGCTGTTATATTAATGCACTACTCCAAAAGAGGAATAAGTTTAAAAATATTGTTAACCCGATACATTGGGTGCCTTCTGTTAACTGTAGTCTAAATGAATACAAAAAAGTACTAATTGATGTTTTATAATTTACTCTTTAGTATTTGTACAGTTTACATAACAAATAAATCTTACCATTAGCGTTCATTACCATTTTTAGTATAATTATAAGTTGATTTTTCCGGTCAAATTTTAAAACTCTTAAGCTTTTATTTTGCTTAAGATAATAAACATTAAAAGTACTTAGGAATTTTTGTTTCCTTGTGTTTAATATTAAATTTAATAGTTTCATAGAAACAATTCAGTCACTTTGAACATGATCATGGACAAGCTGCTCTGTCTTTCACTTTCATATTTTTTTAATTTCAGAAATAGCAGAGATGTTAAAGTTTAGGAAGTGTGTAGCAAATCTCAGTTCTAGTTAAAAATGTGGTGGAGAATCTCTATAGAGTTGGGAAATGAGAAACAGATCATTTTCAACATATCACACACATTTTAATAAGATAGTTATTAATTATTAAGTAGTTGACAAAGGTGAAGCGATTTGATTCTCTCAATTTTTAGATTAAAAGAATATGCAGGTAAAGTAAATTTGGGTGTTTATTATGCACACAGCTGTGTTATTGTTTATAAGTCAATGAATTTTTAAGTAATTTAGCTAATCCAACCACAAAGGGTTGTGAGATACAAAATATTGAAGCTAAGGCTCAAAATGGAAACTATTACAGCGCAGAGAGCAGAACTAAATTTCAAAGGACTGTAGGTCTGCCAAGGCTTTGTCTTGAAAATGCTCAAGCCCCATATCCCTACAGCTGCCATTTGCAACAGATCCACAGGGAAAAGAAATAGGCTCAGTGAATAGCACATGTAGGGACAAGCTGCCCCACAAAAGCAAAACTGAAGAATGGGTCACAGCATATGGAAGCAACCAGTAAAAGGGAAGCCCGATTTTCTACTTCCTTAAAAAAAAATCTAAAATGTAATAAACACTCTAGATCAGTCTGCTTGGAGCCACATTAAGTTCTTTGAAGTTTATATGATTGTTGATTTTTGTTACTGCAGAAGCTTGATCTTTGACTATAAATCTGGATCATTGATCAACCTATTATTTGAACATAACAAACTTTTGAGGGCAAGTGACACAATTCTCTTGATTCCTGATGTATTTCAGATCTCAGGCATTGTCCCTATATATAGTGGGCATTCAGTAAATATTATTATTGGTCTTCGTTCTGTTTTATATAAGTTTTGTCATCATTTAAAGAAACACAAACCGCCTATTAAATGCAATGATAATTAGAACATTATCTAACTATTATGCCCATCAGTTTCTGTTGTGTAGCAAACTATCCCAAAACATAGTGGCTTCAAACAACATTTACTTAGCTCAGAATTCCTAAGTCACCAATTTTCGTGAGGCTGGTCAGATCTTTAGCCCTTTTGGGGACTTGTGGTGATGCTTACAGATATTTAAATTGGATAATCATCTAATTCAGAAAGTGACATTTACCATCCGCAGGCCAATTCTGGTCCACCACCTGCTTTTGTAAATAACGTTTTATGGGAAGACACACTTATTTGTTTACATGTTGTTTCCTACCACTTTCACGCTACAGTGGCAGAATTGGGTAGTTGTGATAGAGAACGTATGTTTCACAAAGTCTAAATATTTACTATCTGGCCCCTATTCTATTTGATTTCTTTCTTGAATAATGGTAAATATTGGCACATATTTCCAGGGCTTTTAATAGTTTATTATTATAAATAATGATAACAATAATAAAAATAATTAATAATAATTATAGTGTACTTTCTTTGTGCAAAGTACTATTTTAAGTTTACTTATTTCAACTAATTTTTTATAAAACCTTATAATGTACAGTTAGTTTCATCACTTTAATGAAGGTGATGAATAAAATGGGGCATAGAAAAGTTAACCTGTTTCAGTCACTGAATTTAGAATGTAATTAAATCTAGGTTCCATGGCCTAGAAGGTATAATTTGTCTTCCATGTTATTATTCTTATTTCATGTAATGCCAATCATCTTTCTCAAGTCTTAGCTATACTAACTTTCTTTGAATTCCTAAGCATTCTAACTTCTTGGTGATCTTTACGTACAAAATTACTATTTTTTGAATGCTCTTCATGTTGTTATATCTGGCTTCTTATTATTTATATCACAGTTCAAATGTCAGTTTCCCAAAGAATTCTTCCCTAGCAACTCATCTAAAGAAAAAAGTTCACCTATCATGTTATTCATACATCAGATATCTTATTATTTTTCATCATGGCACTAATCAAAACTTGCAATTTTACATTTATTTGTTTGTACACCTGGTTATGATCTCTCTTTCTCAATATAACTTCATAAGGGCAAAAATTGTGTCTACTTTATTAACCATTCCTAACAAAGGACCTGGCACATAGTTGGTGTTCAATAAATGCTCAATGAATAATGAAGAAATAAATTGCAGGATGGGATTTCAAAAACTATTGTTTGTATATCCATAAAATTATAGGATATTTTTTATTATGTTTAGACATTTCGCATTTACCAAGAGGTACTTCTAAGCATGTGTGTCTATGTGTAAAACATAAGATACACAACATATATCATATAGAAAGTATGTAATATGCCTAACACATTTATATACTATATAGAGAATATTTTATTACTCCTTAAACATTCTTCCTCACTGAGTATGAAATTACCTCTCTAACCATTAGCCACCTATCCATCCAAATTTATCTTTTAGCCCTTTTCCTATTGCAATTGTCAAGTCAATTATTTTCAGATTTAAAATCTAAACACTGCAGGAAATTTTCCAACATCTACAGGAAATTTTCCAAAATCTCTGGTAATTTCAAAAAACTAGAGTGTTTTAATGGATTCCCTTTACATTCAAAATCAAGTCCAAAACCTCTAGCATGTTATTTTAATTATCTTAACTTCAGCTTCCATCAAACCCCAAATCCTTCATGCACCTTGTTTTTAACCACATTATATTCAAAATACTTCTCAGCATGATCCCTATAATTTAATTAATATAATTTTATTATATGTTATATTTAATGTATATTTAATATTAATGTAGTTAATATAGCATCACAATTTTCCATTGTAAACAACTCTACCTATGAAATATTGGGAATTATTTGTTAATTAATAGCATTTGCTCTCAAACCTATGCTAAGAAGTCATTTCTATGTATAATTAGTTAAGAAAAGGTGCATTTTACTTAATATACTATAACAATAAAATTTAAAAATATATACATCATGCATCTTATTTCATAGATATAGCAGAGACTTGGCAGATAGTCTTAAGATAGCCCTGTGTTTTAATTTCTAAGATCACTTTAGAAATAAATTAAAAACATGGGTAGATGTGTTTCTAGAAAGATAAAAATGGCTATGGAGCATTTCAAGCATTTGATTTGTTTAGTGTCTAAGTGCTAACAATGCCTTTTTTGGGATAAGTGGGTGAAAATCTTGGAAGAGTTTCAATAGGTACCACACCATTCATTCACTTTTTTTTTTCATGTCATAAATGCAAGGAGTTAACTGGATTACTTTTAACTGTTTTTAAACCTGCACATTTATGGCTAAATTTTGAGGGTATGAATTAAAATTTCAAGGTCAAAGCAAAATGTTTCAACATTAAAAATATGTAAGAATCCCTACACATACAACTGTCATTAGCGAGTCTCTCACAAGACTTGTCCTGTTTTAGGCTTTTCTCTGCCTGCAATATACATGAGAAATTTTTAAAGTGGAATTGTATCATCAACACTTCATTTCCTTCCTGGTGAAAAGTGCTTCAGTGTTCCAGAATATTTATTACATACCTTGAAGAAATAAATTAACCAGTCATCATCTTATTTCCAAATATCTGGCTGACAAATTGTATAGACAGTAATATCTAGATAACTGATTGAATTTCTTGAATTATCTTTAATTTTTTTGTTAATTTCTCTCACTAGATATGGTCTTAAATATTTGGTGACATTTGATCATTCGTTGATATTTGTTCATGAAAGATTATGTTGACAGTATAGGTAGATGACATATGTTTGCTTTGCAGTCTGTCTGTAGATCAGACCTCTCTCCTGAAGCCTGTGCAAATATATAAAGCATATTGATGGGCAAGATTCACTTTAAGAGAGGGAATAAGCATCCAGGCTACTACTTTTAATCAACTGGTACAATAAGGAAAAATTTACTCAAGGAAGAGAACATTTTCATGTATTTCTTTTCTTTCTGGCATCTTTAGAGAAAACATTTTCCAAAATTTTGTGGATTTTCCCAATCTCTAATTAAGAAATACATAGAAAAAAAATCTACATTTTAAAGTAAGAAATAATTATGACACATAAAGATCTCTGTATTTTATCCTGGAAAACTCAACCTAACAATATTTGAATGAGGATATTAAAACTCCCTGACTCTTTCACTTATACTATACAATTAAATGACCAGGAAAATAACATGCTAATTGCTGAGGCTAGACGAAGAATCTGAGTCACTCTGTCACAGTTGGGACAGTTAATTCTACCATGGCCTGTGCCCTGTAATTTAGATAAATAAATGATGGTTTCTTAACTCTTGTAGACCAAGAATCATTTATGTATTTTTTTCTCTCTCTTTATGTTTGGTATTTAAGTATCGAGTTACTGTCCTTATGTCAATGGCCTTGAGAGTGAACAGTTATTGGTGGGGGGTTGGTTGAAAGGGTAGAAAGGGGGAATAAGAATGTTGAGGATGCAGTTTCTTTCAGCATTTGGCATCATGAAAAACTAATGTTCAGATGTATAAAAATATATTTTGATATGTGGCTATGGCTTTTGTCTTAGATGGATTACTTTTGTAGCTCTGACTCAGACTCATGTGCTTCTCAAAACCCCCTTTTTTGTGTTTTGAATTTTTATAAGAGATTATTTGAGCCAAACTGATGACATATGGTAGGAGTAAGATTTCAAATGCTCCCTCAAAACCCCTTCTCAAAGGAGATTATTGCCTCCTTTTTTATCGCCATGCACCAGATTACTTTCTCTACCACGGCCTGTTCCAGCAGTCACGGGCTCCCCCCCACAGCGGGTTTTGTTTCTATGTTCCTTCAAACCATTCTACTCTATGATGTTACGACAGTGTTCTGCCTTCTTTAGCACTGCACACTCAGATGCCTGGAACAAAGCAAGCATTTAATACATTTCACTGAACAAATGAAAACGCACAAATCAGGCAGCTAAGCTGTACATCTGATGATAGATAATTTTTTAAATGTGCATTGTTCGGAAGAGTTCAATCACAATTACTCTTTGATGACGAAGCCATTTTGTAGTGCTATTTTAATTATAATACTTTCTGGTCAAATTGCCTTAGTTATCTGATGCTAAGATTTTCATAGATTCATGTTTTGTTGACATCTTGGGGGCTGAATTTTACCTTTCATGATTTTTGTTATGTTTTGCCATATTTCATATTTGAAGTGTTTGCTTTCATTATTTGTAATTATCAAGTAACCAAATCTTAACTAGCATTGTAATTTTAAAGTGGTCAGTACTGTGACTGGTCATTAAATAACATTTTTCAATGGAAATTGTCTTTTATAACACATTTGACAGTTGTTTGAATTAATCTTAAGCTCTTTTTACCTACCTAACTTGTGAGCATGTCATTTGTTAAACCAGTAACAGTTAGAGCAGCGAAAACAAAAGCATAATTTAATTTTCGCTCGCTTTTTCAATTTCTTTTTAAATGACCCATGGCTTTCATCCTTGTGGAAAACATGTAAATCCAAAAATCTCTTTGTTATTTCCTTTATTAGCCCTCCAAGAGAGGAAAAACTAAATAAATGCACCAGGGTTAGACAGAGATGTGTATTGCTATAGCTAATAATATGCCATGTTTTTCCAATGGAAACTTTTAATATGTTTTTTGCCTGAATCACAACCTATATCAATTCGAACTAAGATTCTATTAAAAGAGGAAACAATTATAACTTTACATATAATTAAATCTTTCAATTATTCACCTTCTTCATCTGTTCAAATGCCCAATAGGTGCAATGGACATAGGAATAGTTATCATAATTATAAGCTTTAATGGGCAGAACCAGCATTATAATGATCAGTGGGTATCAGAGAAGGAAGAGGAACACATTCTTGAATCGAGTTTATGTCTAGGGTCACAAAGATGTAGAATATATAATGGTATAGAAAGATATATAAAGATATATAATGATATATAAAGATCATTTCCCCTGAAGCCAGACCACCTGGACTCAATTACTAAGTGTGAGATTAGGCAAGTGACTTAACCTCTCTATGCCCTGTTAATTTATCTGTGAAATGGGGACAATAATAACACCTAACTAAATGTCTCCTCAACTCCCAATATTAAATGGCTGATATCCAAAATGCTGTTTGATGGAAATCCAAAATTGATAAAATAAAAAACCAAAATGAAACAAAAAGCATTAAGAAAAACTTAAGTGACCTGTGAAACAGAGAATTCTGTATTAAAAGCTCAGTAGAGAAACCAAAGCAAAACTCATTCGGTAGGACATAAATAGCAGAATATTAAGGGTTTTTTTCATATGGAAAAGCTATTGGTCATTTGTACATAACAGGAGAACAAAGCATGTTAAAAAACGAGAGGACAAGTAAAACCTTACTTAACTGTCCTTTAAAACTCATTGAAAACAACAAAAAGTAATTTTAAAAAAGGAGAAAATACTTCATCATTGATATAAAAAGACATCCTTAACCTCAAACCACAGGCCATGGAGCATATTTGCCAAAACTATAAAGCCTAAACTTTGATGAGGAACATGCTGAGAGTTGACATTTATTGACTTCAAACTTTAGCAAAGTACATATTCTCCAAAAGTAAGTATCACCTTCATGAAAGGCATACACAACTCCAGTTTTATTAGAGAGATTAGATCTAGTTCAGAATTGGTCACAGGTTTTATGTGGAATGCACAGAAAGAAACCCAGTTCAAAAGGTAAGGAAGTTAAGAGAAAAATCAAGCTAAGTAATTTTTATTTTTTTATTTAGGATTTGGTTTCCAAGCTCAAGGAGACTTTGGAGAGTAAAGTAGAGTGGAAGGAGAGGAGCCAGACCGCAAAGCAGAGGCCCTGAGCCTGAACAGGAATTGCTATAAGGCCCATGAGTCTCTTGAGCAAAATTTGAGGGGACTTGTGCCTCTACCATAAAGAATGTGGATAGATACAAAGAAAATAGAAGGTGCATGTTCTAGAAAATAAGTGCTCTCTGATCCTTATTTCTTTCTTTTTTCACTTTATCTTTATTGTTGAAAGTATTACAGATGTCCCTTTTTTTCCCCATTGATCCCCTCCACCCTTATTTCTAACTGCCCCTCCTTACACTGTATTCTGCTGGAAGTGAGTGCTCATTTAAAGATACATGGAAACAACCACAGTGTCCTGCAATAGAGGATTGGATAAAGAAGACGAGGTTCATATACATAGTGGAATACAACTCAGCTATAATGAAGGATGAAATACTGCCAGTTGCAACAACATGTCAACAGTTTTTAACTGTTCATAAACCACTTTGGTTAATGAACTGTGTTTGTTTGACTTCTAAATGGTTGGGACAAATAGATACAAGTAACATTGTTAATCTTGTTTTATTATAGCAAAACATTCATAATCATTCCTATAATATACTGAAAATGAAAATTGAGAAACAGTTGTAGATTACCACAGAAAAATTGTCTAGCTCTATAACAATTATTGTTTAAACATTATTTCTACTAATCACAAGCCAATTATTTGATTTATCCAATACTTAACTATATAACTCTATAACTTTTTTTATTTCGAAATCTTTGGAACAGTATGTGGTATTTTTATGTTTTAAGTTCTTTTGATGTTGAAATTGGATTTGCTTTTCAGGAGTCTGGCCACTTTTTAAAAAAAATAATTCTAAGCCATCTTTTACAATATATAAACTATTCAATTATTAAAGTAAATTTTCATTTATAAAATTTTTAGTTCAGCTGTTTTCCATTTTCATGTTTCATGTATAAACTTGCCTACAAGGAACTAAAATAGAATTTTGTGACTCACAGGTAAACATTTTCTCATATTATGAAGATTGTTCGAATATAATTATTGAACTGGCCAATCAATTTTCTTGGAGAAGAAAGATAAATTCAAAAGTGATACAACTCATGAACTTTTGGTGGAGTACACTTTTCTGGAAATAGGACTTTAAAACCTGTAATTCAATACCCTTCAGAGCCAACTTCTCTTCTGTAATCTAGGATAGCCAATGGTGCTTCTTGGGAGAATCCATGTGAATCTGGAAATTGGCTGCTTGTCTCTTGCTTCATCACTTACAGGAACTTTAAAACTGCTATTTAGCTCCATCATTTATATGTGAAATAAGTTACCATAGCAGTACCTTCAAGAAAGACCTTGCCATCCAGTTGCAAGGAGGATGGTTAGCTGACAGCTATTAACACCTTGGAGATTTGTCTCAGTTTTTGGGCCAAGTCCAGGTACTTCCTGAGCAGCCCCAGCCAATGAATAAGTACAGTAAGGATAGCAGGGCCTGGGAATTCTTACCGAGTGAGAAACTTACCTGACTTGTAGTTTTTGCTCTGGAGCTCCCCTTTGGGTTGGTGAAATATTTGTCATAAATGCATTACAGTCTGAGACTCTCCCTGCCCAATCCTGTTCTCTCTGATTCCAGAGGTTACCTCTCAATAAGTCTCTTTCACTTCTAACTCCATTTCAGCATCTGACCAGAGATGATTATAACTCCATATATCCAACACCAAAAATATACTTCTAGACCTTATTTGCTCAGTTGACAGTGTGAGAGGAAAGAACTCTGGACTTGAAACCAGAGGATATGGGTTTAAGTCTTGCTTTCTACATTTTCTAAATTTATTCTTGTGAAGTCACTTAATCTCTCTCATGATTAGTGCCTCATCTGTAAAACAAGTGTGTCAGGACCAATATGCCAAGATGATAGCTTGAAGCTAAAATGAAAACATGTATGTGATGGGGTTTTATGAAATGCCCTATTGCATTTCATGAATATTAAATTAAGTAAATGATCAACAAACTATAACTTTGTGTTTTTAAATCTCACACTCATCCCATCCTCTGTCAATATTATTGTCCTTAAGGTGTTAGAGAAATAGACAAGTCTACATGAATGGACAAGATTCCTATGAACCTTTAACTGAAAGAAAACATTAACCAGTCATTGATCTGTAAGGAGAATATTATTCTGTTTCTTCAGTCGTTTAAGGCATGATGGATGCATTCTCATGTCGTTATTTGTGCAAAAATGTTCAAATAGAGTAAATAAGTCAAACATGGAATTTCTACACTCACATTTCTCTAAATCTAGTGAGGAATTCTGTGATGTAAATAAATAGTCATAGCAAAAGTGAGAGAGAGGTAAATACACAGATGCTACCATGATAGCCCAGGGGTAAGCTGATAAAGAACTATGTTTCAGGGATCAGAGGTGATTATATAAAGGAGCTGATAGTTAATCTTCTTGTGAAAAGGTAAATAGACCTTTATCGGCCCAACAACAGTGGAATGTGGAAAATGCATCCCAAGTAGATGAGCTGGCATTTGCAAAGGCCTGGGGGTGCAAAAGAGCGGGGGCGGGGGGGGGGGGTGTCTTTATATTGGTAATGTTGGTATATCTGGTGTTTGTGCAGGACAAAGAGACTTGAGTACCTGGAGAGAAATGAAAATGAAAAAAAAGCAGTCAAGTCAGGGGGGATCTTGTATACTACCCTAAGAGCTTAAATTTGGAGCAGTGGGAAGCAGAGAATAGTATTTTTAGAAGGAAGAGACAAAGTTAGCTCTCTTATACATAACTTTACTCTGACATTAGTGTACAGATTGAACATAAATGGGAATGAAGAGGTTGAAGCTACAATAATGGCTCAGGTGTGAAATGAAATCATGGCAGTGGTGATGGTTTTATGCAAAAAAGACAAATGTAGGTGATAACAATGACCGGGTTGGTTACCAGTTGGATGTGGGGTCGAGGGAGTGGTGTAGTGCAGAGAAGGGTCCTGAAGTGAGTTTCCGATCTCTAGCTTAGGTGATTAGGCTGTGAAACTAGAGAAGAGGGGAAACAGTTTTTATTTTTAGAAAGAGAATGGATTACAGTTCAGTTCTGGATGTAATGAGTCTGAGTTGTCCCTGAGATACTCTGAGATGTACAGTGGGATTTATTTCTCTAATGCTCAATGTTCTGGTCACCATGGCCAGAAGAATATACCTAAGGAGCTAACAGTAAAGGTAGGAGAAGATCCCTACTGTGCAGGACTAGGCCCGACAAGCCAGCCCGATAATCGCTGCCCCGCTGAGTTCCCATAGAAAGAGCAAACCAGTCACGCTCCGGCCAAGCATAACCCCATTACTCATTGTAAGACATTGTGTTTAAATCATCCCTTTTGTGTTGCTAAAGATCCCCCTTTGTTTTCTGTAACAAAAGCTGACAACCTAACAAATTCTTGGAAACTCCTTTACTGCAGTTCCTTTGTAGTTACTGAGCATAAAGTGAGAGAAGAACTGAGGGTCGGTGCTGCAGTTCGGCTCTCACATGGGTGAGACGCTGCGACTGCAGCCGCGGGCCAGCTAATAAAGGCTCCAAAATTCAACCACAAACTCTGGTGGTCGTCTGTCGCGGATCACCCCAGAAGACTCAAGAGCTTTTCTGGGCTTCAGCCTAGGTTTGGGCCTATATAAGACTTGGAAATCAACAACATGGGGGTTATAATTAAAGCCATAGGAGTCTATCCATTTGTTTGAGGGAGAGGGTGGGAATAAAAAGAGAATTTGGATATCATCATAACAGGAGATGATAAAGGAAAAAGATCTATTCGTAACACAAATAGAAACATTTTTTTTTCTTTTCTTTTTTTGCACGGCAAAACTAATTTGAGTTTGTTTCTACCCTTTTACTCAATGTGAAGATTCAATTATATGACTAGTAGAAAAGATATTTTTTTAATACATTTCCTTGAACTCACTATTTTTGTCCACCATGAATTTTGACATAAAAATAAGTTTAAGCAATTCTATTTTCCTCAGTTTTAGGTTCAAAGGTAAACTGTGGTGATGACAGCCCCTAGTTGAGCTGTGGAGGAAACTCCTGGCTGCCAGCAACAGTGGCCCTCAGTCTTCAGGATGGAAACCATGAATATCTCCAGCTTTGCCTCTAATACTTGCTCCTGGTGAACTAATTTGTAACCCAAGGAAAACACGTGCCTGTGTCACCAGCCTTAGCAGACACTCTGCATTTTGGAATGAAAACAAAAATAAGAAATACAGTATCATTCTTTTCTTTGAGAGCAAGCTTCTCTCTGGAAGAAAGTAAATCCTCTTGTAAATAAAACAAATTTAATTATCTGTACCTATAAGGCTTTCTTGAGATCTTACAGATTGTCTTCATATCGCATGAGCACATACACAGTACCTTGACTGCCTCTCCTTTGAACTTTGTTATTGGAAACATCAGAGACTTACCTGTATTATGTCTTGCAACTGATTGAGAAGATCGATACTACATGTTCCTAACTTTCAGTTACCAGCATTTCTCATTAGCATGCATTTAAAGTCATAATTTAAATTGATTCAAAGTGAAGGTGTTATTATAATAATCTCTTTTAATATATACTAGATGTTTATCTCCACTTAACTAATAGTAAGAAGCACTGGGTTTCTCTGAACACAAACTATTTATTAAGTGATTCTAAAACATAAAACTACACATTTCATGTTTTTCATTTCTGTTACATTGCCACCATTATTTTCAAACCTATTTGCTGTATCGGCTACTTTCTTTGTGCTTAACTTATAAAAAGGGTCAGGATTTACACTCTGAACTCATGGTGAGGTCTTCTACCTACAGTCTTAAAGTCTTCCAATGCTAGATAGAAACTAGGAAGAAATAAAATAATACTATTCTACCTGGAGAGAGAAATGTAATTTGTATTGAGTTATCCTTTGCAGAGGCTTCTCAAGAATAATGAAAGATGAGCACATCTCAATAAGCTAGTCTAAAAAGATGCCCATTTAAAATGAAGTATCCTACTAGTGTTGGCTATGTGACATTTCTGTAAATGTTTCCACGTATTTTGAAATTCTTTTTAAATAAACATTCGGGAATAATGTGAGGAAAAATAAAGATGGTTTTGGGAGTGGGAGGGATGTTTTGGACATTATATTTAAATTCTTATTATCTCTTCAAGTATGATCCACATCATTTATGGATAACATGACATAAAGAAGAAAAAATCTGTGAGATCACTGATGTCTGCTTTTCAAGAATTTGTAGAAGGCATAGTGACCTTTCCTGGTACATCTTATTCACAGTGAATAAATAAATAGGATGTGTACCATATAGCTTATCTTTTACTATTTCTTTTTTGGTTTCAACTTAATCAAAACATACATCACTGCAAAAATGTCCCATTAACCATTTAAAAAGTTTGAGTAATTTCTTTTTTAGTAGGCTTTCCCTATGTATGACTCATGAAAAAAGAACCTATTGCATGAAAACAGTCAGGGGGCAGACATAATTGCTAGAGATTTGTTCAACTATCCAGTCAGTTGTAAAACACTCTGTAACTAAAGGTGAGCTAGTTAGTTTTAAGGAGACTTTGTGGCAAATGTCCTATAAATACACATTTTTAAAAGACAATCTGAACATATAAATTACCTGTTAATTATCCAGATATATATTCTAAATTGTACTTTAAAATCATGTCAAATCATGTTTGACAATTGAAAAATGAGTTAAATTATAAACAAATGTAACAATCAAGCAAAATAGTACGACGTTTATTATTTTGTATTTTTAAGTTTTTACTTTCTCACCCTCCCACAGAGAGTTGATGTCATTTTAAATAGTGAGAAAAACTAAAACATCAAATGTCAATGCAAGAGAATATATTTCTGTGCTGGAAAAAATAAAATCAACAAGAATAATGGCCAGACTGTATGGAATCAATTATACCTGGCAATAAAACTGAAAGGATAATGTTTCTTTTGTGAAATATTTTCCACATTGGTTCCAGCGATCTATGCATCATTAGCAACATCTGTGACAAAAAAAAAAAAGTTAAAGCAAGGATGGGGAGAGAGAGAGGAAGTGTTGATTAGTCCATTTTCTTAATCCATCTCTAGTTTGCCCTGAGTTGTTTTCCAACAACATGAAATCATAAAGGAAGCTGGAAAAGCCCAGATGCATGAAATGTTTCTACAAATATATTCTCACGACTTTACTAAATACAATATTATTTTTATCCCTTTTACTAAGGTGGGGAGGGAGGGTGAGCAATTCTTTGGATGATTTGTTTGGTTACAGGAGCAAATTGAACATGACCACTTAACTCCGCACTTCTGCTTGGCATGCTCTGTGTGACAGCTACTCTGGCAGAGAAACTGCACCTTCAGCAGATATGTTTTACTGCACGTTTCTATCAAGATAGTGTTTTTAATGTTCACTCTACTTATATAGGCAAGTAGTTTTTCATGGGAAATAAATGTAATGACTTGTACTACCAGTAAGAGGTTTTTTCTTTTCTTTTGGGTCAAGTTAAATCTTAGTTGGTTTCCCACATGGTGAGCCCGGTTTTCAGTGAGAGTCCCACCTGACTGATGAGAGCATTTTGGCTCATATTAAATGCCTGGATGTTTTCTTTAAAAACATTATTTCAACTGTAACCTTTCAAGGTACTAGCACTAATACCTCAAGGAAGCATATCTTTCTCCAAGGAGTTCACAGAAAGAACAATATCAAGCGTGCTCAATTCATTTATCTTGACTTCAGTTCCTACTAGTGCCAGGAGCAGTGTTTAATGCAGAGGTTAAAAAAATAAAAAGAAACATAAAAGTTTAATAAAGAACTCAAAATATAAATTTCCATCTGTAGCAAAAGTAGAAATACATTTGGCAACCTACATGTCATCATGTAAAACCTGTTGTCAAAATTAATACCTCAATTTTGGGGTGAACAGTTCTTTGTCCTGGAGTATTTCAAGTAGTTCAGAGTAAGCTAACATAGTTTATTAGAGGCTAAAGACTGAGTATCATTAACAGTCAAAAATCATGTCAAAGGTTTACTTTGGGTAAACCCACTATTTATAGATCCTGTGTTATATATCTTGGCTGCTTCCCAGCAATGGGAACTAGAAAGACTCTTCTCATATGAAGACTTACTAATACAAAGTAGTGGCTCTGGCAATGAGATTTAAATGACCAATTAAGGCTGGTGCTTCTACTGGCTCTCTGAATGTTATTAAAAAATACAAATCCTCTCTTCTCACTGTGGAAACAGCAATATTCACAAGACACACAGATACAGACAGTGACTTCTTATCTCCATGGCACTCTCACCTTATGTGCATGTTACTAGACAGGTTAGAAGGGAGCCACATAAGAAACTTTTAGTTGTTGAAGATGTACATTTAGACTATCTAATAAATTTTGTCACTTTGCCTATAAGTAAGAATGACAGCTGTAGACTGGGGGAGAGGGAGCAGTCATTTAAGAATTCCATTTTTGCAGGAATCGTTTTCTAACTGCCTGTTAGAACCTTACTGAGTTCTTTGTTAAAAATTGAACACCCAATAAATATCTTTATTTCCTAACAGGATATGAATGTTAACAGAAGTTAATAAGTCTAGAAGAAACAGTATCTTGAATAATTATCAGGACTGCTATGCTGAACTTGAATAATTTGGAACAAAGCATGTGTGAATAGGCCAAGAATATTAAAATTTAAGAAATCTGTTAACATTGGACTAGTTGAAAGATATCTTGGGGATTTCTACTTACAGAAACAATTCACCTCTCACTATGTAAACAGTATTTTTCTTTGACCTGTACTCTGTAGTTATAAGCATTTCTCTGATATTTTAAATATGCAGTATGATAGCCCGCTGGGTAGTAGGAAAACCATAGATAAATGCAATTGGTTTAACTAAAACACATTTAAAATTCATTCTCATTTGCTATTGTGTATTGATAAAACATTAATGTTTCTCTTCTATTAAAATTAAGCAAGTTTTCCCATTTCCCTTCTTTAGATAGGCTAATAATGACAGGTCCATTCTCAAGAACTGAAAAGGAAACCCTAGCTCCTCAGAGCCTAACACCTGAAGTAACCATAATAATAAATCTTATCTAAGATTTTTGCTTTTATTAGAATTGTTTTATTTTTAATATCTATGTGTTGGTATATTTTAAACAAAAATTTCCATCAATTTTATCCAAGTATGGTAATGCTTTGAAATGTATATTTATTTTTTAATATGCTAGTGTGGTTTTGGGGTAAAATTTCCAAGGCATACTATCTTTAGAACTTGCACTTAACTTTCAAAATCTTATTGTAATATGCAACTATTATTCTGAGTTTCTTAATGACAAGTACAATAAAAGCCTTCTGATTATTAGCTCTAGGCTTTGGAATACTGACACCCCAGATCAGTTGCATAGCACATACAGAGGATAGATTTTCTGTTTCTTTATTCTAGAGTTTATGGACTTGCCCTAGACTCAGGCATGATAGGAATTTATGCCTTAGGTTTCCCCAAATAGACATGCCAGCATGACAGATGCTAGAGGGAAAATGCTTGGAAGTTTGTATTTGGTATTGGGTGACAAATGTTTGGTGAAAGTAGAGAAAACAGTGTTGTATAGCTTCAGGCAATAAAGAAATTCCAGCTCTGGCTTTTTTTTTTTTTTAAAGGGCTACTGAGCAAGGGGAATGAATACTTAGCTCCTTGGACTAGGAGACAGGACAGGTACACTAGAGCCACTGGCTTGTCCAGTGGCTGCATTTGCACCAGCTCTGATAGGTAAGCCCAACTCACTGAGTCTCTCACTCTGTGCCTAGGCACAATTTGGACCATTCCTTTCTATTTCATCCAACCACTATCTATGTTACAATCAGTAAGTGTACTAGGTGAGTCACTGGAGATGTCAAGATGAAAAAGCACCGTACTTAACTCAGGGGAGGGTAGTTTGCATATAAACAAGGGCAGTTGTAGGGCCCATGTGGAAAGATGGTATTTTAGCCACAACTACTTTGCATTCGGACTTAACACATGTCATGTACCAACCCTTTCACCACCATCCTCAAAGCAATTGCAACTTTGGAAGTACTTCTGTGTATAATGCATTTTGGTTTTGTATATCTGGAATTCTTTCTTTAAAATCGGAGAGGTCTGTTTTATTTTCTAGGTTCATTATCTCTCTTCTTAGTCTCCTTACCTCACTTTCTCCCCTTATCTTCTGTCTCCTCTATGATCTCAGGTCATTTTTTTTATGGCCCTTTGTGGCCCTCAGCTTGCTTACCACATTCATCAAAAGTTCAATGGTTACTATCTTGCTAGGGAAAAATTTCTTCAACTTAGAAGCATTTCAGGCTATAACTCCAGCAACTTGAAGTAAAAGCTCTCTATTTAAGGGTCAGGGGCTGAATATTCTTTCTAAGGAAATTTTATTTCTTTATGCTTGTAACACAGAACAACAAGATGCTAACTTTTTGTTTGTCTTAATTTTTTTGTTTTTGCGGGTTTTTTTAAACTTTTATTTTTCAATTACAATTTAAGGATACTTGCTTTTGTAGAGATTTGTGTAAAATTAAATAAAAGAAATAGTGTTTCATCACTCTTGAGACAGTTAGGGGCACTTCCCAGAGGAGGTAGCAGTTGAACTGAGATGTAAAGAATGAGCACTGGCTAGCTGAGCAGAAAGGCAGTGGGAGTGTCCTGCAGGCAGAGAGCTTCAATGACTCCATCTCCTTTCCTCTCACAGATGTCAGAACATTGTCTACCACTGTCTCTGGCCTTTGTTCCTTCCCCTGTGCCACTTTCCACTGTTGTACCATCCTGCTTCTCCTCTCACCCCTCAGCTCTCTGCCTCCCCCCTCCCTGGAGCAGACAGCTTGTAGGCTCATGGCCATGGCCAAGACTTTTTTTTTCTGTCTCAAAATAGAAAACAGGGAACAAAACTCAATGTTTCTTCAAGTGACCAACGTGTTATGAGGCCTATGGCAGGAGTCAGGGTGGGATATATTTATTTTGAGGAGTAGTAGGAGAGTAGTACTAATTGACAAAACAAAGGAATGTAAGGGAACCTGGGATATTTTGAAGGGTCAGAGTGAGGCAAAGGCACAGATGAATGGTAGAGTTCAGAGAAATAATTGTCTTTCCTATGTGTCAGAGACATGCATAAAGATGATTTAGGAATGTAACAAAGAAAGTTGCCAACAAATCTAAGTAACAAAAAACTGAACATTAAAAATAATAATTTATCCTTTATGTAAACTTTTCATTTTATGATGGATATAAATGCATATGAAAAGCACTAAATGTCATAGTAATTAAAAAAAATTCTTAATAAAAATGACCTTTTAAATTTCTCATTAATACCTTCAGTAATACCATTCAATGTCAAATTAACATATGGATGTGCTTTCCCATCATATTTCACTCTCCAATATTTGAATTTGAATATGAATTTCTAGAAAAGAAACAGAGAACAATTATTCACCTCATCAATAAATCACTGAAGAATTTCATTAAATTTCACGCTCTGCTAAGGTATGACAAAATTTGTACTTATTTGAATCATTTTCGGAAACACAATGTGCACATGGAATATCTAGCACATGGTAGGCACTCTTTAAACATTAATTACAATTTTATTAATATGAAATGCTGACATGGATGTGCATTGCCAATGAAAGATATAGTGCTTATTTTATTTTATTTTTTAACATATCTTTATTGATTTCAGAGAGAGGAAAGGAGACGGAGAGAGAGAGAGACAGAAACATCAATGATGAGAGAGTCATTGGTCAAGCCCGCAACCCGGGTATGTGCCCTGACCGGGAATCGAACCCTGATCACCTGGATCCCAGGTCGACGCTCAACCGCTGAGCCACGCCCGGCCGGGCTATAGTGCTTATTTTTGTATCTTAATTTTTGTTCTTTTGTGTATTTCTCTAATCCTTAGTGAGACTAGATAGTCTTATTGAAATAAGAATTGTTTAAATGGCTCTCACAAAACAATACATTCTTGAAACATACTTCATTTTTATGATTGACACAAATTCATGGAAAATCATCATAAGCAGCTGGATAGTACACAACTAAAAATAATGGTGACCTTTTGAACTTGCATTCTTAATATTCTTAATTATAAAATATTCTTTTGTTTCTAAGAATACAGTCAATGCAGTTATTGTTTTTTTAAATGTGGTTGTTAATTTTATAAAATATTTTCCAAATTCTCTTACAGTAAATAATAAAAAGGGCTCTATTTGTGTAAGTTTGAAGTCAGTTAAGGCAACTTGCCAGTGACACAAAATAGAATGCCATTATGTTTAACAACATGCAGCCCATTTTTTGAGGAAGAACATAAATGGATCAGAAACTCTACTGTTAAATATCATACTGTATAATAATGACTGTTGAAAATCTGATTGTAAAACTTCTATAACTAAGCCTGAAAACAGGGAACTTGTTGAAGAATTAACTAAAGAATGTGCCATCTGAAGCAAGAAACAAATCATTTCTTCTGTAACTTCAAAAGAGCAATATAAAGCTGATGCCATGGGAGAAAAACAATTTTTATTCTTCAGAGTTACTTATTACTTGTTAATATGATATGAGTTGAATTGTCTAACACTGAGAACTCATTTTCACTCTTGTCCTTTGAAATATATGAAGACTTAAGGAAAGATATAAAATTCTAAATTACACTATGAGAAAATATATATATATTTTTAGCCAATGTATGACCTTTGACATAGAAACAATGGACTCTTAGGACTGCAGTAGATGAATGGATTGGGGCAAGAAGGGATAAAAAGGAAACATGAATTGAACAACTAAAAAGATAACCTATCCTTTTAAAATTACTTTGAATATTTATTACACTTCTGGGTTTTATTTTATAACAATTCAAAGAAATATTTAGTAGTAATATAGATATCCAAAAATTCCTTTTACATAAAAATTTCTTTAGGACTTAGTCAATCCTGTAGACTTAGACCTTAGAAATTATGATACAATCTAAAAAGATTGTCTCATGAAAAGCTCATAGCTAAGAAAGCAGTTTCCAATGCCACATATAAGAAGCTTGGAAGTCACCACTCCATCATAGCAACAAGTAAAGTGCTGAACAGACTGAAGAATCAACACCTCTTCTTGGATCCATGAGAGCAGTGGACTCAATGCAAACTGCTGGACACGTGACTGGATACAGGACTCACAGCTTACTGACCCAGATACTTAGGAGCAGAAACCATCGCAGGAACCAGTGTCAGAGGAGAAACACCTGAACTGCAACTGAGAACTTGCTGGAGCTTCATTGTCAATGAGTCAGAGCATTAAGAACTCCAGGGGACCCAGTCACAGGAGACCCTCCACCCCCAATTTTGTGAGATTTACCTCTAGGAGCTTGACCAGATTCCCAGAGTAAATATCTAATAAAAATCCCCTTGTGCTTCCTCCAGCAGTGGGAAAGCAAAAGGAACCATTTTGAAATACAGCACAGCACTCTTTTTTTTTTTTAAAAAAAGGCCAACCTTTAAGAGAAACTGGTGAACCAAATCCTAGCTCATTGGGGTATTATCAGAGCCCGACTGACCTGTAGCAAAGGAAATACTCAATCCAGCCCACTCTAGTGATCCTGATGCACCTAAGGGAGGAGAAAGAAACTGAGAAGCTATTATAAAGTTCACTGTCTGGAGATATAACTCACTAAAAAAGACTGAGGCCTAATTTTAGGACTATAAAATGCTTTCCCTCTCTCCACAACTCAACACCACATTACTAAGTCCTATTCACAGCAACTTCTTTTACCCAGTGCATCATGTCCAGCTGTCAAAAAAAATTACAAGGCATATCAAAAGGTAAAACATAAAATTTGAAGAGGCAGAGAAAGCATCAGAAATGGACGTGGCAGGGATGTTGAAATCAGTAGACTGGAAATTTAAAACAACTAGGATTAATATGCAAAGGGCTCTAGTGGATAAAGTAGACAGCATCCAAGAACAGATGGGCAATGTAAACAGAGCGATGGAAATCCTAAGGAAAAAGAAATTTAAAGATAAAAAAACAAAACTGTAGTAAACATGAAAAAAACGCTTTTGATGAGTTTATTAGTAGACTAGACATAGCTGAGAAAAGAATCTCTGAACTAAAGGATATAGCAATAGGAACCTCCGAACTGAAAAGCAAAAAAAATAAAATAAAATAAAAAAATAAAAAAATAAAAACTGAAAAAAAACCTCAGAATATCCAAGGACTGTGGAATAATTGCAAAAGGTATAACATTTGCCTAATAGAAATGCCAAAGGAGGAGAAACACAGAAAGAGAATTATTTGAAACAATAATGACTGAGACCTTCCTGAATTAATGCCAGACACCAAGCCACAGGTCCAGGAAGCTCAGAGAACACCAAACAGGATAAAACTACACAAAGACATTATTTCCAAAATAGAAGACAACTAAAAGCCCTTAGAGAACTGAGGATAAAAACATCTCTTTCTTACAGAGGAAGAAAAATAAAAATTATGTCAGACTTCTCAGAAACCATTGAAGCAAGAAAAGAATAAAGTGAAATAAAGTTTTGAGAGGAAAACTCCACCAACCTAGAATTTTGTACTTTATGACATTACTCTTCAAAAGTGAAGAAGTACACAATTTCTCAAACAGAAACAGAAAATTTGTTGCCAGTAGATATCCCTTGCAAGAAGTGTAAATATAAATTACTATACATCATCTACTGTCACAGAGGAAATCAGCAGCTAACATTTTCATTACTTATTTGAACCATAGACGATTATGATTTGATGAGAACTGTTTTCTGAGGATTTGACATGGCTCTGTGTGTGTATGTGTGTGTGTGTGTGTGTGTGTGTGTGTGTAACTATTTATTATTGTACTTACTGTTATTTTGTTTATTTCATTTGGTTCATTATCAACTGTACAACTACAGTGATCATTGGAGGGTCACTTGGTTGCCTTACTGGTATAGTAGGGTCATCACTCAACTCACGTCTTTTCCCTGGTAACTGATAAAGATTTACCTATCATTTAAAATGAATAAAAATAGAAATCGGAGAATTCTTTCTTGGAACCATAATACTGTAGCCTTCTAGTCTTTTTTTATATATTTTTTATTGATTCCAGGAAGAGGAAGGGAGAGGGAGAGATAGAAACATCAATGATGAGAGGGTCATTGACGGCTGCCTCCTGGACAGCCCCTACTGGAGATCGAGCCCCAACCCAGGCATGTGCCCTGAACGAGAATCAAATCTCGATCTCCTGGTTCACAGGTCAATGCTCAACCACTGAGCCTGGGTAAACTTCTAGTCTTTTAAGAAGATGAAATGAAAATTAATTTCCCATTTTGGATTACAGAAAAGTCACATAATTGGCCACATACTTTAAAATAATCAATTACTTAGACCTTGTGCTCTGGGTATGGAATGTAGTTAGCTGATGCCAGTCATTGTTATTATAAAATGTAAATCTATTCCCCCAAAGCATGAGAGGATTAACCACTTGTTGCTTTTAGGATCTGGTATAAACTAGTCAGTAATTTTTTTGGCTTTGCTTACACCTCTGAGAGACGTGTGCTAAAATTGTAAACTGTTCCCATAGCTGATGTGTGTTACTCAGAGTACATGTAGTAACTGAGAATTGTGTCGTCATGGAGAAGAAAACTAATTATTTCCAGTGCCCTCACCAAAATTAAATGTGTGCTTAAAACATACCTCCTAGCTTTTAATAGGGCTAGTGTTTACAAAGCTCTCTGTGGTTATGTGGTCATGTCTATAAAAAGAATGTAAAATTTACTGAAGTTGGTTAAGTTATTCACCTGCAAAATGAAAGATTTAATGACCTCAACATTGACATATTTCAGAGGCAATTTCCAACTAATGAAAATGAAATATATGATTTCTAAATGCCTATATGCATTTGAGAAGCATAATAAACATAATTGGTATCCTCCCCTGGTGGCCTTTTATGAATCTTACATGGCAGACCGTGGAAGCAGGTATGCCTAGAGTCGGAGGACCAATACTGACAGAATATAGGAGTGAGTGTGGAGAGTTGAGCCAGAGAAGTCTCTTTGTATTTCTAATATGAAGCTAAGAAACCTTTAAATTTCTAGTATGAAGCCAGGAAGATACTGGCAAAGTAAAGAATATTAAGTTGATTCATAACACTATTGGATAAAGCAGTTTTGATCATGGTAGCTCTTATGTGTTCTTCATGGCATCACTCATGCGAAGGTTTTGAGAAGAAATATTCAAAACAATAAAAGCAATAGTTAACAGTTTATGAACTTTTCTATGTACTTGGCACGCATGTCATTTAATCTCCTAAAGTGATGATTAGGAAGCTATGATTAAACCATTTTACAAGTTTACTTTACCATGCATCAACCCCATCAACTGAGTCTGATATCGTCTCCCACTGTATGCCCATTCTTCTTGTTTCTGTGAAGATTGATTTTTCTTTTGATTAGTGTAAGCATGGTGTATTGTCCTCCATCCATATGTTTTTAATCTATATGTGTCTATATTTAATGTGGGTTTCTTATAGACCACACATAGTTGAGCCTGTTTTTTGATACATTCTGACAATCTGTGCTTTTTACTTGGTGCATTTGGACCATTGGCATTCAAACTGATTATTGACATAGTTGGAACAATAGCTATAATATTCATTAATGTTTTCTGTTTGCTGCCCTTGTTCTTTGTTCTTATTTTTATCTTCCATTCTTTTTCTGCCTTTTGTGGTTTTAATTGAATATTTTATATGATTCTATTCAGTCTTCTTTCTTGGAATATTAGCTATAATTCTTTTTAAAATTTTTGTTAGTGTTTTCCCTAGAGTTTGCAATATACACCTACAGCTAATCTATGTCCATTTTCAAATAACATTGTACCACTTCATGGGAAATGTGGGTACCTGATAGTAAGTTAATTCTAATTCCCTCCTCCCATCAGCTGTGTCATTGTTATAATTAATTTTACTTATCTATAACTATGCATAACATATCTATCTTTATATATATATAATATGTATGTATATATACATAAAATATATGTAAGCATACACAAGTGAATACATTGTTGGTATCATTATTTTGAACAAACTGTTATTTGTTAAATAAATTACAAATAAGAAAAATAGTAGTTTTCATTTCACCTTCATGTATTCCTTCTTTGATGCTCTTTCTTACTTTATGTAGATCCAAGTTTCTGACTATACTATTTCCCTTCTCTCTAAAGAACTCTTTTAACATTGCTTGCAAACCATGTCTACTGGCAATATAGTCCCTCAATTTTTGTTTGTCTGAGAAATTCTTTATTTCTCCTTCACTTTAGAAGGATAGTTTCATAGGGAACAGAATTCTAGGTTGGTGGGCAATTTTTCCCAAAACTAATTACACCTCATTCCCTTCTCCCCTGCAAAGTTTGTGAGAAGTCAAATGTAATTCTTATCTTTGTTCCTCTATAAGTGAGGTGTCTTTATCTTATTGCTTCTTTTGGGATTTTTTTCTCTGTTTCATTTTGTGTAGTTTGAAAATAGTATGTCTAGGTGTAATTTATTTTTTGTTTTTGTTTGTTTCATTTTTACATTTATCTTGCTTGGTGTTCTCTGTGTTTCCTGGATCTACGGTTTAGTACTGACATTAATTTGGGGACATTTTCAGTCATTATTGTTTCAAATATTTTATCTCTTTTTTTCCCTATTCTTGTTTGGTATTCCCATTAGGTATATGTTACACCTTTTATAGTTGTTTCAATTCCTTGAATACCTTCTCCTTTTTTCCCCTTTGTTCTCTTTGCTCTTTGGTTTTCAAGGATTCTATTGCTTCATACTCTAGCTCAAAGATTCTTTTCTCAGCTGTGTTCAGTCTACTAATAAACCCATCAAAGGCATTCTTCAGTTCTGTCATAATGTTTTTATCTGTAGCATTTCTTTTTGGTTCTTTCTTAGGATTTCCATCTCTCTGTTTACATTACCCATCTGTTCTTAGAGCCTTTAGCATATTAAAGTTGTTTTAAATTTCTCGTCTGAAATTCCAGCATCCCTGCCATGCCTGGTTCTGATACTTGCTCTGTCTCTTCCAATTGTGTTTTTTGCCTTTAGGTATGTAAGCCTTGCAGTTTTTTCTTGGCAGTTGGGCATGATGCACTGGGTAAAAGGAATTGCTGTAAATAAGCCTTTGTAATGAAGGGTGGGGGAGGGGAAGCATTCTATAGTCCTAAGATTAGATTCTAGTCTTTTAGGGAGCCTGTGCCTCTGCACTGTAAACTTCACAAGAGTTTCTCAGTTATTTTTCCCCAGTATGTGGAACAGAATCGCTAGTGTGGCCTAGAGTTGGATATTTTCTGTCTTAAAGTTCAGTTAGGCTCTGATGATAGCCCAGCAAGTTAAGCTTTAATTAACTAAGTTTCCCTGATGGTAGGCCTTACTTAGAAGATGGTACATTTCAAAAATTTTTCCCCCTTCCCCTGCTGGGAGTATAAAGGGATTTTTCTCTGATATTTACTGTGGGGACCCTGGTCATGGTTTTGTAGGTAAATCTCACAATACTGTGGGGGACGCCCCTATGACTGGGTCTCCCTGGAGTTCATGTTTTCCTACCCCCACTCTGGTCCTTGGGGCCCTTTCAGCTGGTAGCCACAACTCCTTGTTTTTTCTCTCTCTCCAATCAAAGGAAACCATCAACAACATAAGAAGACAACCCACTGAATGGGAGAACATATTTATTGATACATCTGATAAGGGTTTAATATCCAAAATTTATAAACTCATAAAACTCAACACTAAAAACCCCTCAAACAATTCAATTTAAAATGGGCAAAGGATCTGAATCAACACTTCTCTGAAGAGGACATACAGATGGTCTTTAGATATGAAAGATGCTCAAGGTCACTAACCATCAGAGAGATGCAAATTACAACCACAAGGAGATATCACCTCACACCTGTCAGAATAACACTATGAGTAATAACAGGTACAATTTCTAGTTGATTGTAACATTCTATAAAATAGAATACATAAAATCTTAGTAATAAGAATAAATACTGAAAAAATAAGCTAATACATTTGATTTTAAAATGTAATCTTTTTATTAGAGTCTGTGCTCATAAGAGTTTATGCATTTCAAAGAAAAAATTAAATTTCATATATGCATTACTTTTTTAAAAAGACATTTTAGAACATATTTTATAACCACTCTATCTTCATGTTGGGTGTGTACTCTAATATATTAAATCATTTGGAAGTGAAGTAATTGCAATCTTTAGGCCAAAGAGAGACTGAATTTCTTTTGAACTTTATAAGGAGGAGTCTTTTTTTAGGATTTTAAGATTGCAAGCCATGTACTGTTCATTGCTGAGTTTGTGAAATTATTTGTGATTTATAAAATGCATATGATCTCTTCCAACTCTCCCTTAACTTTCCCCAAACTTCACATGGTCTATGGAGAAAGATGCATGTAATTAGCATCTCAGTCTACTTCAGCAACCACATCCCGCCTCATTCCCTTCCTGTGTACTCTGCTTACTCTTTGTGCATATGTGTGTGTGTGTATACATGTGTACATATATACACATATACATACATATATATACACATACACACACACACACACATATGGCTATTTTTTGCAATACCACCAACTGTTCTTCTGGTAGTTATTGCTCTTTCTCTTCTTCTCTGATTAGAAATAACTTTTCTTTAAGAATCACTCCAAATATAAACCTCAGTGTGAAATATCCCTAAACCCATCCTATTAGTTAAAATATCCTTTTTAGCATCATAGAATTAGAAGGTTCTGTATGCCCAGCAACTTGAAAGGACACGAACAATAGAATATCTTTAATCAATGACACTGAATTAATAAATTCATGAGTTTTTGTGAATTATAAAACATTATTTTAAAAAACCAAGTTGATGTCAGTTTTTTTTGCTCCTATGTGATTTTTGCTTGTTAAAAAAATTCCCTGTGAAGATAGATAACAGTAGACTAATATTTATTATAAAGAAGGAAGCATTCATTGCTTATTTTTCTAACATCAAAAAGTCTCTTTTATCATAAGTTCTTATTCCTCTATAATCATAACTTTGATTTTTAAAAAGTCTTTTGAAACTTTGTTCCTGGTGAAAAGTGAAAGATTTATAAAATTCAATGATCTCTTATTAATAGAAACTTGTGACATTTTCTGCAAATCACCTGCTTAATATACATCTCCCCAGACTTTGTTTGATGTGGAAAAGCATTCAGATGAAGACACTGAATTCCCATCCTCCCTTGCTGCTGAGGATGGTCATATTTCTGGCCCCAAAGGCAAAGCAATGAGGGTTTCTGGGTAAATTTTGCTTGCTTTTTATAGGTGCTGTAAATTTTTTTTGCCCCTTTTTCTACTACAACGTGGTCAATGAGTTACAGGTGATGGAGTCGTATTGCGATCCCGGTGATCAAAGCTGCCTGTGAGGGGGTGATGGCCAGAAGATTCTGAGCCTGGCGACAACCTTGAGTAGTTGCACCAATCCTGACCTGCCCAGAGTCAGATTGCTTTTTCTTCCTTGAAATATTTTAAATAGTGTTGTTGAGACATAATTACATTTTTTGCATATCATATAATTCACCCATTTAAGTATGTAATTCAGTGGCTTTTAGTATATTCACATGTATGTGTAAACATTACCACCATTACCAGTTAATCTCACAGTGTTTTCATGACCTCGAAAGAAACGCTGTGCCCTTCAGCTGTCACTCCCCAAATCCTCAGCCCTAAGCAATCCCTGTAGACCTCCTTAATCTGGACTTCCGTAGGTATGTGATATTTTGTGACTGACTTCCTTTACCTGGCAAATGTGTTCAAAGTTGATCCGTGTTTATTATGTATCAGTACTTTAATCCTTTCGCAAGGCTAAATAACATCTTATTGTAAGGCGTGCCGCATCTGGTTTATCTATGGTCAGGTGATGGGCACCTGGGTTGTTTCTGCCTTTTGGCTTTTATGAATAATTCGCTATAAACATTGGTGGACAAATATTTTTGTGTGAGGATATAGGTTTATATTTCGCTTTGGTATATACCTAGGAGTGGAACTGCTGAGTCACTTGGCAGTTCTACGTTGAATTTGCTGAGGAACTGCCAGACTATGCTCTGGAATTAGCTAACTTCCTAAGAAGAAAGTTTCCTACATTTTGAGATAATGACTTAAAATTTTGAGTTAATGACTTGCTCTATGTTCCCTTTATTTTATATTTAGGAAATTCTACCAAATCTTTGTTCACTGTAACCTATATGTTAAGATGTTACAGGTTTGCAACATTAGTCAACATTAATGAGATAAATAATTCATATGATGTTACTTTTTTATATCATATTCAAAAAAAATCTATTATATAGTATCTTAAAAACTTAGAGAAGGAAAAAAAATCAGGCATTATAATTTACAACTCTAAAAGGTTTACTCCAGTTTCCTTAAAGAGCTAACTTTTCTATATGAATGTGTTAATTAAAAACTTGATTATTAAACACTTTCTCAGAAAAATATGTTAGCTGATTAAGAAAAATCGCATATACTGTTCATTTACATCTTATTTGCTGATAAAACAAGACACAGAGAGGGGGCGAGGGTTAGGAAAACAATAGCACAGTTTTCTGTGAGTAACCCTTGTCCAGTTGAGTCACATTGGCTTTGGTCCACTGGAGGGACTGTTTTAGAAATGTACTCAATGTCTGTAATTTTATGGCTAGTCCTTAAGGTATAGGATATGTTCCATATTACTTCTTATTATACCGTGCCAAACTAATGAATTTAAAATAGTTAATGTTGGAACTTAAAAGAAAGATTTTAGCCAAGTTGGAAGACGTGGATTCCGACAGGCCAAGCAGTAAGGAACAGAGACATCTGTCATGTGCTTCTGTCACTCTGTGTGTGGGATACATGGCAGCATGGATATAGGTTGGAATTTACAACAAATGCTAAAGCAGAAAATACTTATTTGTTATACAAATTTTACGTTTAAAGGAAACAGTATTTTACTGCTTAAAGTATGTTAACAATTGAACTATATTTTCTAATACTTTTATTAGGAGGAATATTTGAAAGAGTAATTAATTCATGAACAAAACATTTTTTAACAATATAGATAAAAATTCTGTGTCTAGGAGTCTGCTTTGGGAAGCCCCGCTCTCATTGGAAACTGAAGACTTGAAAGAGATTACCAATCTTGTTGGCTGTGCTTTTAGTGAGAAACAGAGGCTAGAAAAGGTAAGAGCAAGCTGTGCTGGGCAATGTGCGTTACATTAGGGGCAGCGAAAGCACAGTATTCTCTGCAAGCCTGGGGAACTGAAAGGTCAGGCAGTTCATCAATACTATTTAAATTGGAATAGAACAACAGTGTGAGTGACATTTCCTGTCTTTTTTTTTTTTTAAATAGACATGTTCACAGTTTTGATTTCTGAATTAGTAGTGGGAATTGCCCTGGGTTAGGTCTAGGATCTTCCTTAGACAACTAAAGTTTTTCTGGGACCAGAGGCTTGGTGTCTCTTTGAGGGTTGCTATGACAGATAAGATGCACATGGTAGAAAGTCTCATGAATTAACTCTCTTTTATCTTTGGCCAAGCAAAGCCAAAAAGAAGAAAGGTGTGGTTCCTGGAGTGGGATTAAAGGCCACCATGAAAGACCATGAAAGACAACCTGGCAGATTAGGGTGGTTATGATGGAGGATATGGACAAGATTATGAAGATTTCATGCAACATTTTATCTTCTCTGGTGTCCTTTCTGTTGCCCACAATCCCTTCAACATGTAGCAAAACTTTCTTTCCTTGCAGTTCTGCCAAATGCTGTAATCAGAAGTGCAGTATCTTTTGTGCTGGTCCTTTAACCCCTTGACACTTAGGCGTTAATGTGCAAACGAGGGAACTTGAATCTTGCTGCCAAGGGGTTAAAATTGGGAACCTCAGTTGCTGCTAAACCATAGTTTAAAAAACAAACAAACCCCAAAATGTCATTGTTGCTATCTGATTCTATAGCAGCAGTCATGAAATTGGAAACAGAGGTTGCAATATGACAAAAACTGTGTAGTATTGACCATGACCAGCACTGTTCAGTGGTACAGCCTTAACCATACCTCCTGGAACTACTTCCTAACTTGTCAAGAAAAGCAATTTGCAGTGCGGGGATGTGGTTTACACCTGGTATTAAAATTGCTTTGCCTTAAAATTGAGCGTGAGGATATTAAACATACATTGTGAAGAAACCTGCTTATTTAAAAAACACTAGTTTGACACTTAAAATTAAGTGACCAAAACCCTCCAACTTTGAAGCTGAAGGTAAACCTCTCTGCTATTGATTGCAAGTTTGGAATCTCTTGAATGCAGATTGTCTAGTTTATCAGACCATTCTGCAGATGGAGTGCTTCAGATGGAGGACGGAAGCCCTACCTGTCTCATTTGCCTGATGGAAGTGTTCGAGAAATAAAACTCCTTTGTTTTCCTAGGCTGGAATGGAGGAACTTTAAACAGGATTTTGGCATTTCCTTTCCTTTATAAACCATGCTCAGCAAGCTACGCCAGTTAACTACAGTTTGGTAAATTGTTATGTTAACAATTATGAAATCTACAATGTTTTATAAAGCAACTAATTTAATAAAATCACTATTACGAGGACCTAAATTCCATGTTACCTCCCAAGAGATATTTTTGGAGAGTAGAGCACAGCTCTTGGGACTAAAGTTCTCTGTATAATTACAAAGCTTAATAAATGCTTGATGAGTAGTTAATAGCTTTAAGACAAAAGTGATTTGTCAGACCCTTAACAGTGTCACCCTAAAGCAGCGATTTTCAATGTTTTCATCTCATGGCACACATAAACTAGTTACTAAAATTCTGTGGCACACCAAAAATATATTTTTTGCCTATCTGACACGCAAAAGAGATATAATTTTGATTCATTCACATCAGACAGCTACTGTTGTTTTGGCTGCTGTCATTTTTTAAAATTTAACAGTCTAAGGAAAAAGAGGTCAGTGCTCCAACTACATAGTCAGGTGTTGCATGTTTTAAAAATTCTTGTGGCACACGGATTGAAAATTGCTTCCCTAGAGCAACAAAGCTGTAGGGCTGCCTTCCTCATTTTATTTATTTGGGAAAATTATTTAGTTGTTTAAATACTAAGGCCTAATTAACTACCTAGAAAACTGTTTATTTGGAGAAATTGAGCTTATAATTCAGGTTATGGGTGTAAGCATAGATTGAGTGATCTTTATTATGTATTTTCTTTTAAGCAATTTAACCAAATTTGTAGTTAGAATCTTTTTTTGAAACTGTCACAGACTCAAAAGTAGGAGCAGAACAAAAACGGCTTTAAATTTCTTTTACATACGAACTGGGAGCCTCAATCAAAGTTCTGTAGACCACTAAGTGGAAGACAGGACCATCCAAATGATTTGAGGAATTAACAGAAAGCAGTAACTACACAGCAATAATTACAGCAAATAAAGATTATTTTAAGGCAGACAAGGGCTAAGATTTCCGTTGCAGTTAATAATGACATGCACTGAATTTAAAATCTGTTTTCATGTAGAGATCAGTTTCTAACTAATGGAAATGTATCATCTTTTTCTTAACTGTGTAAATAGTATTAAATTCCTTTGAAACAAAAAAAAATGTTCCATGCAAATATAAACATAAAATAATTTATACACATAAAAGCACATTTTAAAAATCAAACAATGATCTCATCATCCATATACTGAGATAATGGTGCCAACAGTGAATCCCACACATGAAATGGGTCCAATTATTTGCTCACTAATCCAATATTTTCTGCATCATTAATTCTTTCCCTTTATTGTTTGGCAAACCTCAGGGAGTTCAAGACGAGGAAAATTTATGTTGGTTGATAATGTTGCAAAACAATTTTAAACTTTAAGTTTATGAGTTATGTTTAAAAATACATTGTCAATGTAACTCATATACTATATTTAATCCTAGAAGTCATATCTTCTAAATCAATTGAGAGGGGCTTTGGTTTTATCTTAGGGTACAGAAAGCTTAGAAGAGCATTGCTTCCATCCCAACAATAACAAGTTGGATAATTTATCGAATTATAAATTTTCTTGAACCCACAAAGAGATGAGTCCACAGGACAATCAAATAGTCTCAAGTCTAAGGAAATACAAATGCCTCAAAGGGAGACAAACTAGGGGCCCTGGTTGACCTGCAGGAAAGCATGGTAGAAAGGGACATGAAGTGGCAAACCAACTGTAGGAAAAATTCAGCTAAATGTTTGAACAAATGCCTAAGTGTGAGAATAGCTAGTATGAGAGTATAGGATCCTTGGAGCTACAGACACAGGGAGAGATGACACTTAATTTCAGGCTTTTTCCCTCACCTCTCTCCAGTTTCTCAGAAGAAAGATTTGGCTCAGCTTGGGAGATCAGAGATTGTTGCCTGCTTGATCAAGCCTTGTTGGAACCATAGTGGGAAAGAAACAAAGCCCCTAAGTTATTCTTGTCTAGCTTCACTATTGAGTAAAAACCTTACACCCCTGAGGGAAGGGCAGAAAACCCTCTGGCATTCAGGGAACATGTGGAAATACATTGTACCTTACGGGAAAAAAAGAAAAATCCTTCACTACCAGAGCAAAGTCAGAACATTATAGATCCTCTACCACTGGTGGAGTGGCAAGGTCTCCAAGAATGCCCCAAGATCCAGGAAGAGAGGGTTTGCCTAAACTGATTTTAAGGCAGAACAAGAGAGAACCCTCTCCACCCCCTTATCACAAACCTACCAAGTGATGAGAGATAAGTAGAATCAATCTATTTCTGAAAAAGGGACAAGAACATGGAGAAGGAATTTCTTTGATGAGTAAATCTACAGAGAAGTCCAAATCTAAAGGTGAAGCAGAATCATTGAGAAAAAAACTCTGCAACTCAACCCCCATTATAAGAACAAACCAAAACAAAGCAAAACAAAAACTAGAAGAATTTGAAGCCAATGATGCCCTAAAAATCATTGTAACACAAAATCCCAAATCCATCTCACCCCCTGACTAGATTAACAGCCCCTGTCACTCTAAGGATTTCACATAAAAACAGACACATCCATTTTCAGACATGAACGTTATCTATCTCAGTCTGTATTGTCTTAGACACAATGTCCAACATTCAACAGAAAATTACAAAGCAATGAATCAAGAATTAAGAAAAAAAAGGGGAAATTTGTAATACTTTCAACAATAAAGATAAATTAAAAAAATAGATATATTGGAATCAATTAAAAGAATCAGGTCTAAATAGATACAGATGTTATAACTGTCAAATAGAAAATTTAAAATAACAATGATTAATGTATTAAAATTCTTGTTTAAAAGATGGGTAGCCCCGCCGGGCGTGGCTCAGCGGTTGAGCATCAACCTAGGATCTAGGCGATCGGGGTTCAATTCCTGGTCAGGGCACGTGCCCGGGTTGCAGGTTTGATCCCCAGTCGGGGGCGTGCAGGAGGCAGCTGATCTATGACTCTCTCATCATTGATGTTTCTATCTGTCTCTCTCCTTCTCTTTTCCTCTCTCTGAAATCAATAAAGATATATTTTATATTAAAAAAAAAGGTGGGTAAAAATGTATATATTACAGCAGAGAGATGAAAATCATAAGAAAATATTTTAAATTTATCAGAATGATAAAAGCTATTAGAAAAAAATCAAATGCAAATGCTAGACATAAGAAATGCAATGAATCAGATAATAAAATGTCTTTTACAGTTTTATTAATAGAATTAAAAGAGCCAAGGAAAGAAGAATCAATAAACATGAAAATAGGTTAATGGAAATTAACCAAGGTAAATTACAAAGGATAAATAAATGAATAAAAGAATGATCAACACATACAAGATTTCAAGATAGTATCAGTCAGTTTAATATAGGTTTAACAGGAATCACGAAGAAGACAGAGAGAAAACATGGAAAGAAAATATTGTAAATTAATGACTGAGAATTTTCCAAAACTATTGAAAATCATAGAACCACAAATCAAAGACTTTCATAAGAAATCAAGCAGAATTATTGTATAAATAACTAAATCACCTAGACAGAGCATATTTAAAATGCTGAAAACTAAAGATAAAGAGAAACTCTTAAAGGGAACCAGAGGAAAAGAACATATTAGATACAGAATAATATATGTACATATATATGTATATGAATTACAGTAGGCTTCTCAAAAATTTACATCACAATATATTGAAGCCAGAAGATTATGAAGTGACATGTTTAAAATGCCACCAAAAGTCAACCTAGAATACTATACCTAGCATAAATAGCTTCCAAAAATGAAAGAAATACTTTTTCAGACAAAACAAAACACAAGGTAGTTTATAATAAACCTCTACAATGAAAATGTTGAAAGAAGTCTTCAGGAAAAGTGTATATGATAAAAATTTAAATCTACACAATGGAATGAGGAATACTGAAAAGAGTATAAATTAGAGTACATATAAAATTGATTTTAAAAATTATTTCAATTGCTCTATTGACTAAGTAAGCAAGCTGCATTATAGTTGGCTCATGGTTGAACTCTGTCTCAAACCTAGAATGCAAATATTCTGTGTCATGGATTGTTATCCAAAGTTGAATCTTGAAAATCAAATCTTTATTATTTGATTTAATATAAACTAACATCTGAATGAATTGATCAACAAGTGAACTGAATGAAGATTATCCCCTGTCACTCATTATCAATATTAGATTTATAATTATCAAAATAATGTTACTGCCTTTTTACTGCTTATGAAAAGAAGTAAGATGTATAAGGGAGATGTTGGGGAGGGGGAATGGAAATTGAAAATAGTAGCTGTCTCCTTGAAGCACAAAATTTACCCTTCTTCAAACAAAGATATATTTAAATTACAATGATTTTTCCTTAAAAAGGTGAACATGGAGTAAGATATGCTTTTGATAACATGGAAGCCAACATTTACCAGCTAAAGGACTTAATTCTTATAGTTCACAATGCAGAAATAGATACTGCTTTTCTAACAGTATCTGTCATTGCAATTCAGGTACATGTTTATTAAGCCAGGTGAAAAGTTTAATAAGCCAGGTGAAAAATTCTATTCTGTACTCTCCTCAGAATTCTGCTAATAAAGGTTAGGGGAAAGAAAGTTGAAAGCCAATAAATCTATGTCAGCAAGATGCTCATGGAGATTTAATAACAATATAATTCTTCCCCTTCCCGTTCTACTAAAGAGCTCACAGCTCTGCATCATTTGGAGGTCGGTGCATAGTTCTGACATCCAAGGTTATTGTAACCCTTGGAAAGAACGTTCTCAGTGATGAAAACTTCTGACTTGTCAAACATTTCGTTGTTTTAGTTCTCAGGCAAGTTATACTGGCAAGTACATCTGTGTGAAATAATATTTATATATTCTTCCTAACCATTGTGGACAGGGAGTTTTCAACTAAGAAGCAAAATGTAAAACATATCACAAAATAGTATACTTTGAAAGTCCCCAAAACATGGGACTTTCAGACATGGCCTATCCAAGTAATCATATGAAATCCCTTGAGAAAACAGTCTATGTAAAGCAAGGAAGAAAGCTGCAACTGGTATAGGCTTTATAAAACCAAGAATATGATAAGAAAATGGTCAGGCTTCCTAGGGAAAATAATCAGATTTAAACCACAATTGACAGAAACCACACTTTCCTGTGTGGTTAGTTTTGCATAGCTAAAATTAATTAGATGGTTAAATATTACGTATTATTAAAATTCTCATGCAATGTACAGTGACTATATAATAATTGGCAAGCAAAGTAAACTGAAAGCATGAGAATTTCATGAAATATCTGTATTATTTCAACATCAATGTCGTATATATCATTTAACTTACTGAGTCTGAAATTTCCAGATGCCATTTTAATTTTTAGATTGCACCAAATTGTGAAACTTTTGGGACATCAGATTACTAAGTGAAATACAAATGGATATACTATTTTAGCAGGAGTTTGTTTTGGATGTCTGTGTGAGCAATCAAACTCGGCATTCTCTTCTGGACACTAATGTATGCTTTAATAGGCCTGAGATCATCAGAACAAACACAGAGTAAACTGAGAAATTAAAAAAAAAAGGATCTATGCCTCTTTATACACAATAAAGGAAAATAATGATTACTTAAGTATCATTAGGATGAGAAGCTTCTTCATTAAAATAAAAGGCAATAGATGTGTTGGGGGAAAATTGACAGAGAAAATAAAATAGCAAATAGAACACTGAGTAGAAAAAAATAGCTAATTACATATTTTCATCTCTGCTTACTAGCAAAGAAATGGAAAAGTCTAGTGAATGCCAAGAGAATTTTTCCATGCATTATAGCTTTTTGGCATATAATCTGTATCTATTTATCCAGATGTTATGCATAGAAATTATGGGAATTAATGGTAACTGAAAGTGCATTTGAAGTACAGAATAGTAATAAAGTGAAAATGAATGAGTACATTTGCAAAAACAACGCTATTGCATTCTTAAAGAAATTTAGTATCATACTGTGTAATAAATGTTCAAACCTGCTGGAGATACACAAGCACAAAATTGCTTTTCTTCCCAAATTCACACGTGAAAAGTGAGGCAGTGTCACACAGCGGGTAAGATGTGTGCTCGGAGTCACGCAGACCTGGGTTAATGTGGGAACTGTGTGTGATGCTGGGCAGGTGACTAACCTCTCAGAGTCTCAATTTTCTCATCTGTAAAAGATAAGAACACCTACATCAAAGAACTCCTGTGAGAAATAAAGTAGATTAATGTAAATAATCGTGATTATTATTATTACCAAGAAATTCTGTGTCATTGACTTAGTTGATTATGATTATATCGACCATTAATGCTGACCCTTTCTGATGCCCAGTGGATATCAGCATAATTATACTCTGTTTGTCTCATGAACATCATCTCCCACGGTGCCTCGGGGCTTCTTGATGCTGGTGAGAGACCTGTTGCTGCATAGGAGCTGCCCGAAGCAATTCCGTTTACAGAGAACCCAGATCGCTTTCCCCTCCGCCCCCTGACTGCCCAAGTCTGGCAGCGAGTGGAAAGAGGCTAACTGAGGAGATGGGAAGGTAGGCAGGGTAGGTTAATTTTATTCGAAGTGCACTGATTAGTGCATAGAAGGAAAGAGCATCAATATTTATTTAACACAAAGTATACGATTATAATTAAATGTGTATATTTATATTAAAAACTAAAAGAAAAGAGAAAATTTTGATCCCAATGATCTTATAGGAATTAAAATGAAAAATAAGTATTTTATAAAGAAACTTAAAATACAAGTTACCTAATTCATTTTTCAAGATTGAAATTTTAATCAGAAACTATATTTGAGGAATGATTCAATTGAGTGAGCTAATAAAAATTTAATATTATTCAACTAGCTTCCAAGTAATTTATGCTTTAGAAACCACATTTTATTCCAGTTACTTGTTTCTCTCCTTGCTCTCTATTTACTATTGGTATAAGAAAAAAGACATTTAAAATGAATCCTTGACATTCTTTTAACAATTAGTCATTATGAAACCTGTTCACAGTAAAGGCACCAGTTTTTGTGGAGTATTCAACAATAAAGTCACCGTTTTTGATCTCTAAGGAGATTAAGTAATTTATCTAAAGCTGAACTCATGGTCTCATTCTCACCATGAACTCAGCTGAGCATATTTCGAAGTTTGCTTTGATTGACAGTTGAGTTCCAGAACTTGATTATAATTCCTAGAAATCAAAAACTGGAAGGGAATTTACAGATGACCTTCTGCTCCTTTTTCATTGAAGAAGCAGAAACTCAGAAAGGAAAAGTGACCTCTAGTTAAAGTAAAAAGAACCAGATTGAATGTCAAGTGACTTGGCTTCCAGGCCCAATTCTGTCATTATCAAATTTCCCAGAATGATTTATTAAAGCTATTTAGCTGAAAAAATAAGAGAAATAGTAATACTATTAATAATAAAAATGGAAGTTTATTCCCTTGAACTTATTAAAGAATAAGTGAATACAAGGAGTGTAAGTCTAGCTTTTTTTGAAAGGAAGTTTAATGGTATCTTTAGTGTTTCCAGAGAATCTTATCTTCTACTTCTCATGAATATCTCCAGTGGTGCCCACCACAGATTTGCTTATTTTGCATAATATGATTCCCAAGTTTAATGGAAAGAAACATGCCAAGAAGAAAGTCTCTAGTGACCAAGGAAGCAATTCCTTATTACTCAGCAACAGTGAACAAAACAAAGAACAAAACCCCTAATTCTTATTCAGTGCAAAAGACCGGGGAAAAGCTCTGTCAGTTCGATGATAGTAATTTAGGAAGCGGCATAAGCACAGGTGTCTGGGGAGGCAAGGAGAAAGAGAAAAGTAGAGAGCGTGAGAGAGGACGGCGGGGTCACCCCACGATACAGCAACGCCTGTTACTTAGGCTAACGCCCTACGCTGCAGACAACTGGCTATCTCACTATATGTATGCAGCATAGTGTAAAGGTTTAAGAAAACGGTAAAACACTATTTATTTGGGAAATAATTTCATGAGGAAAGCTTAAAATTTTTAAAAATAGGAAGAGACTCAAAGCTATACAGAACATTAACTTACCGAACACCACATTTTTCAGGGTGGCTGTATAGTTGAGGTTTTAACTTTCCCTTTCAGTGACATAACATGAATTGTTGCATTTATTATTGTTCAATTTATGAAATTTTTGGTTTTTTAGAACTATTTTAAAAATTAGATTATTTCTTTAGAGGTATATTTTTAAATTCCTCAAAAGAGAGCATAATATTTGTACTTGGTAAATCTTCAATAATTACTTGCTAATTTTATCTTTATTGATTCATATTGATAAAATTATATTTACTCCTATTTTGCTAAACTTTTAACTTAACTCATTCATTCATATTCTAATTAATTTAAATATTGATTAAAATGGGCATTATGAAAATATATTATTAAACATAAAGCAAATTGCTAACATCTATTGAACTGTTTAAACAATTAGATCTATGTCATTGTAACATTATGCATAAATGTATTTTACCTCTGTTATCACTATTTTAATTAATGAAATTTACTGCGATTTCTCCACCTTAAATAAATTGATATTAAAATATGTTGCCAATGTTAAATTTTGAAAGTATATTGTAGTATCTCTCAAAAAGCTTTTTTTTTTTTTTTAAAAAAAGTATATATTGATTTCAGAGAGAGGAAAGGAGAGGGAGAGGGAGAGAGAGAGAGAGAAACATCAATGATGAGAGAGTCATTGATCGAGCCCGCAACCCGGGCACGTGCCCTGGCTGGGAATCGAACCCTGATCACCTGGATCCTAGGTCAATGCTCAACCCCTGAGCCATGCCCAGCCGGGCTCAAAAAGCTTTCTTATTTCCTTCTTTCTTTGTTTCCCTTCTTCTCCATTCTTGCTGCCAGCTCCATACTTTAGTTTCTGATTCTTCTAGAGTATGCTAAGGTTTAAGATTGTGAAATGACTTTCATGCCTACATCTTTTACCCACTTCAACTATTCTTGTATATTTCTCAAAAAAGTTAATTGTTCTAACACGTTTATTGTATGTGCCTATGAAACTCCGTTGGCTTTCCTATGGAATCAAGCGGGTGCTGCTTATCCTGGCCTGTAAAGTTGCCCCAGCCTGGCCACAGCCCGGCCTCCCCGTCTGTCCCGGCTCCACTGACCGCGCTCTGCTCCCTGAACCACTCATGGCCCGCGGGTATCTGACTTCACCGTCTCCATCTGGGACGCCTCTCCTTCCACATGTATTTCTATTTGTTGAAATATTCGGCCTCGGCAATGAGCTGACTACGTCGCTTACCAAGAGCCCCTATTTGTGTCACTCATGATGATTTTATCCCTCTACTATAGTTTTGTGAGAATGTTTGCGCCCCTCCCCTCCAGCGAGGGTCATTTTGGTTTTTTGCAATCCCCTCTCTGCTCAGTATTGTACCTTTCTCACAGTGGACTCATTAAATATTAAACTGAAATCATTGAACTAAAATATGAGCGTGCCTTATTTTCCTTCATGTTTTCTAAGTTGCCATGCTCAGAATTGAATATTAAATGTTCTGAAGTTGCTATGGTTTGTATTCGTATGTTTTTAAACCAAAATAAAAATTGTCCCATTTTGCTTTCTATCATGTTCTGTGGGATTGTCTAATGCTAAAATCTGATTCCAGTTAGAAGCAATAGATAATCCCTATAAATAATGGTTTTGGAAAGGGTAAAAACAAAAAACAAAACCACACTCTAGTATCACTAGGAATTTGAAATCTGCCTTCTGGAGTTTTACCTAATCACGAACTAAATCACGGGGAGAATTTTTACAGATGAGCAGTCTCTCACTCAATGGTTATAATTATTGCCTAAAACAGTGATTCTTAAACTTTTTGGTATTTACTTTCATTTCATGGTACCCATTCTTTCTAAATGTGTTGCCTTCCAAATACTTGTGATTAAAAAAAAGATTAAAATGAATAAAAATGTACTTTGTTCTAAAATGCTTTTAGGGAGTAGTGGAGTCTGGAATTTCCATGGCACTCTTGGAGATAATTTTGTGCGTTCTGGGTTATGGTATACGCAGATTGAAAAATCCTAGCCTGTAGCATTTGATGTCAGTTTTCCAGTAAGAACACATATTGCCCATTTCATAAGCATTTGACCACAATGACATATGCAAACATATAATAAAATTTTCAGCATCTTTGGGTCAGGATCTAATGACATGGTGAAAGACAATGTCTGGAAAAAAAAAATTTGGTTTATTTGCATAAAGCATTAAGTCTCCATACGTGACCTTTTAAAATTTTCTACTAGCTGCGAAAGCATTTGAAATTTCTTATTTGCTAAGTTTAAATAATTCAAGCAATAAATTTCCCACCCAATGACAACTGTTTTTGTTGAAATGCCATTTTATTAGAACCAGAATTCATCCTGCATGTGGCTGCATTACCCAGTGAACATTTGCATAATGCTAAACATTTGTGGTCCATGTTTTTTTGTTCACACCCTTCAAATTCTTTTAGCCTTCTTCCCTCTTACTCACCAGTTGGCCTAGCTGGAAAGACTTAGCTCTTTTCATCTGCTCAAATAAATCAATACCATATTTTTTAACAGAACATTTCTATTCATGTATTCTTCTTAGTATTCCCACCAATTTTTAGAAATCTTTCTGATACAAATGTACCCAGAATAGTATTTAATGTGGTTTTAAAAGAGAAATATAGAAACAATAATTATTCATGGACAAAAATGTTCTCTAACAAGTGTTCCATTATCGCATCACATAATCAAGACACACCTGTTCTCTATTACTTCCCAGGATTTGGCAGAGGAGGACTTTGAACTGTGAACTGAGGAAGAGAGAGGAAAGACTCCTGAACAGATAGTTTACAGATGTGTCCACTAGATTATTGCTAGCATGCACTAAAGGCTGCGGAAAATAACTTACAGTTGTCCATCTTCCTGTGCTGTTTTGTGTCAGTATGCTAAAGTTTCCACCGGAGCAATTAATTTTACATTAAGTCTCACCTTCCCACTCCTGTTTGTGAGTGAAACAATCACATAATTGATCAGCATTTATCTTTAACCCTCTTAGATCTTTTAAAAAAAATTGAAACACTGAGTACACAGAATTTTATGGCAGCCTTGTATGACCTATGTAATTCTTAGAAAATCAAAACTTGGTATGGTGGTTGGCTCTCACTTTCTCCTTCAAGTAATGTCTATATATTTGCAAAAACAGAAAATACTAAATGCTAAATTTATGAAAGTTTACAAGTGTAACTTTTGAAATTTAAATCTAAAATAATTGTAAAGATTTTTCAACTTACATTATATGAAAAATGCCTTCAACATAAGCATATTTAATATTTTAACAATATTTTAAAAATTTAAACAACAAAGTACAGATTTTATTATTTATAAAGCCTTTTCTTGATTAAAAGACCTAATTAGATACAAATACATACACAAATACATAGCTGACACTTAATTTAATATGAAACAAAATCCATCCCCTTGAGCATACATTCCTTCACAGCTCTGCAAGACTGCTGGCCTTGTCTCCTGCTTTTAAGACCATTTCACATTTGGTTGGTTGCCTTTTGTATTGTTGGTGGTTTCCTTTGCTGTGCAGAGCTTTTTAATTTGATATAGTCCTATTCATTTTTTTTTGCTTTTACTTCCCTTGACTTTGAGGTCAAATTTATAGGCACATAATGCAATATACAGATGATGTTATCATAGAAGTGCACACTTACAACCTACATAATTTTATTAACCAATGTCACCCTAATAAATTTAATTTTTAAAAGAACATTTTACAATTAAGTCACTTCTTTCAAAGGTAGATCTTCTTATTCAGAACATCACTGTTAAGTTTTATACTTATTTAGAGCGGAGGTGAAAGAGATTCAGATTAATGACACATAGCAAAAGGTGGAGACTGGTTCAGCTCCTTTCGCCTTCTGTGAAAACAACAAACTTAAACACTTTTGCTTATAGATTTTAGCAGCAAAGAGCTTTCCTTAGACTCTTTCATTCCTTTGGCACCACCCCCAACTCCACTCTTTCTACCTATATTCTCTTGTCTAGCTTTTTTTCCTTTAACGAGAAACAAAGCTTTATAGTGTACAATAAAACATAAAAGTTGAAGAATTGGGCCTTGATCTTTAAGTAACCCTAAACTTATTATGTTCTTGATATTCAAAATCCTTTTTATTTTTTATTTTTCCAGAAAGCAAAATGATTGCTAGACTGCATTCCATCATTTCCTGGATACATATATAATATATTTGTTTTCCTACCTGTAGTTTTAGCCTGGAACATAAATAGAAAAACAAAATTTGAGTTTGGCTCCAAACTTTGAAAATAGTGAAAAAGGAATACGTTAAAAATCCTTGAGCACACAATGTAATATGCAGGTAATGCATTATAGAATTGTACATTTAAGATAGTATATAATGTTATCAATCAATGTCACCACAACATATTTAATTTAAAAAATCATTGTTCATAGACCTTTAGGCATATGAAAATGAATCCTCCAGATGCCATTATTACCATTCCAATAAAGGCAAGGAATAAATATCCTTTGGGGATCACAGAAAAAGGCCATAAAATTCAGCAAGACTTAGTCATAGATCTGATTACACAACCCTACTCTAGGATTCTATTTTTCTCTTCCCCATCATGATACTCTTTGCTATTCTTATATCTCCTGATATAAAAGAATTCAGTTTGGTTTTATTGTACAGTGATCTTTGTGTCACATAATAATGTCTGAACTATGAGTCCAAAAGTCAACATCTCTCATGCTTATTCTAGTTTTCATGGCCCAAAGTTCTAGCTAAGACCATCAAGAGGATCGTCTGTGGATACAAATATATCTAAATAAGGCAGCTGATTTTTTTTTAAGGGACTCTCTAACTGGAAGCAAAATATACTCCTTTTCTAATAAGTCAAACCTGCAATCTGACCAAGTAACTACAATTAAAGCAGACAGAAAGCCTCAGTTTACCTATGAGGTATCTTGGTGTGCAAACAGCAACCTTACGGAGTACACTGTAATGGAAAATAAAACATATTTTAGATTTGGAGATGTGATATGCTCCCCTTCAGATTCTGACCAAAAAAACCAAAATGAAAATAGGGCCTCTTAAACTCAGGCTCTAATTTTGGAGAGTTTCAGTTTTATTTAGATGAAAATCAGGGAATAAAAGCCAAATGTAAAAAATTCTTTGACACCTTAGAGTAACCCTAGAGGTTACTAAAGATAGCAATGTTGTATATGCATCAGAGGACCCATAATTCTGTCCCATAAAGAATTTGCAACGTTTAATATGGCAGGCTTTAGTGCAGAATAAAAGAAGTGAAAATCTATGTTCTAATCTTTAAGGACAGCTATTAAAAATGTATTTATTGGGTCCCGTGATTATTCCATATATTAAATGTAAATATATGCCTAAGAATTTATTTTAGTTGTATTAATTGATCAAATTATAGTAACCCAATGATATTTCTGAGTTTTATATATTAAAGACTCTGAGTAATTTAAATATGAATATTTATCTTTGAATTATTTCACTTAATAAACTTATTCAAGTGCCTATTAAACATTAGACACTCCAAGGCTTCATAGAATAAATATAGAGCCACCCTCAAGGATGTTAGAGCCTATTAAAATTAGCTATATAAAATCATAATTAATTACTCATTTATACTAGATCTAGAGAGATGTCATAGTAATTGATATTTTGTTCATAAGATAAAAATTTATAAAGTTTGGTTGCTAATTGTTGATCTTTCTTAAAGGTCAAAGATTCACATATCAAATATTTTTCCCAGTATTCAAATATGTTCATCTACAAACAGTTAAAAGATATGGAAATAAATTTCCAATATGTTTGGTCTTTTAATTATGCCCTTCAGAAAAACAGACCATTCACTTAGGTGACTGAAGCACATGTCTGAAGTAGAAGCTGATAAAAACCTGCCCTTACTTTTTGCTTTAGCAACATAATCATCCACACCAAGTTCACCTCAGGTGGGTAACAGACCATTTTCTCTCTTTGGTCACCCTCTCTCTTCTTTCATCCTCTGGGTCCTCTCTGATGACAATGATTTGCTTTTTAATCCACTTGAAGTATATTATTTAGAGACATAATTTACGGATATTTAGAAGCTCTAATTTTATATTCTTAACATCCTGAAATAATTTTTCTGAGTAATTCATATGTGTCCAAATCTTCTAATTTTCATCTAATTCTACCTACATTGAGTCCAGAGCCCTCTATCATAATTCTGAGGATTACCAGGGCACATATCTTTTCTCTTGATCACTTTTATCTCTGGTTCTGAACTTCTGACTTCCCTCTAAGCACTGCTGCCTCGTTGCTCACTGTTCATGCTGGACGCTGTCCTCTCCCGGCACCAAGTTTGGACGTAATCATTTTGTAAGGCCCCGCTAACACACAGTGTGTGTATTAGAAGTCACTGAAGCTTTGGAAATGATGGAGGGGAATCACAGCACAGGATATGAAACAATTTTTTCTTTATTTTTTTAAAAATGTGATCCTATTTCTGTTTTTTTTAAGTGATATATACATATATGTTTATAAATGCATAGAAAATTTCAGGAAGGATACACTATTGATAGGAATGTTCTCTGGAGAATAAGCCTGCAAAGGTTTGGGATTTAACTTTTTTTTTTTGTACTGTTTGAGTTGCTTTGACTTTTCACTGTAAGAGAAAAAAAACCTAGTTAAATATTATAAGGTTTCCTTGCCAAAAACAAACAAAGCAACTTATTCTTAAAATATAAAAAATTGTTTTGCCTGTTCCTTCAGAATTTACTTTCAACTTACCTACCTTTCCAGTTTCTCCAGGAACTTCTATCATGTACCCTAACCTCTGGCTAGGCTTTCTATTCCACAATATGCCATGAGTTTTGTCTTACATTTCTCTATACATCGGTTCCCTATCTATCCTCTGTTCTACCTGGATATAAAACAATTTAAAACTGGATATAGATAATATGTTTCTTACATTTTTTAGCCATTCCCATAAAGTGCTCTATTGTGCCTGCTCCTCTCCTTAGGACCTGTTCTGATGTCTCTAGAGCCTCAGAATCAAAAGATGCTCACTGCTCATGGTCTCTCCTCCCCATCGCATTGGCCAACAACTTATAGACTAAATACCCACACAACAAATCAAACAGAAAAAAGTAAAATATTTTCTTTCTAAGGTTAATATCCTTTACTTCATGACACAGGGGAGTTTGTGAATTTTCTTAACTTTTTCCCATAGATGCTTCACTTCCTATAACTGAAGAGCCTACTTGAGAGCTTTCCCAGAGTGTATTTTGTATATTAATCAGCAGTTGTCCCCAGAAGTGAATTTGGTCACTGCATAAGACCAAAGGAATTACACAGACAATGCTCTGCAATTTATTAAGTAACATTTGTTCTTCCTCTTTTCACACGACATTGCATGTCTCTGTTTGCATAATCTCTAACTTTCTACCCAAGAGAAATATACCTCCAAACATCATGTCTAAGAAATGTTAATCCTGTTCTCTGGGAAAGCATGGTAGCAAGCAAACCATCTGAAATGAAATCGACTCATTTGGAAGAGGCAGACTAGCCTGGCTGGGAGAAGGTACTAAAAACATGACACAAGGGAAACTTGAACTTTGTACTGGACTGAGAGCTTTGAACACTCATTTTCCCAACCAAGCTAACAAATACATGAATATTTCTACAGGTTCATTAATTTTGTGTGTGTGTCTTTGAACCAAAGATTGAAAATAAGTCCATGGCAATGATCTGCTTTGATCTCTGCGTGCCAACCTCATCTTCTAACATTTCTAAGCCAAAGTTATCTTTAGATGAAAAAGCAATGCCCCTACCCTGGTTCAAAGAGCTTCAAATGCTAGAAGCTACTCTAGGCTCTCCTTGATTCTCCACATCCTTCTATCTTTCCTTCTTGTCTCTTTCCCTTTCTCCAATTAAAACTGCCCCCTCTCTTTTAATTTCTTAATGCATGCTCTTAAATTAGGGGAAAGGAAGCAAATGGGTAAAGGAATACAAGGGGGGGGGATATCTCCCTTAAGATGGAAATTTTTACCATACTTTACAACTCCCCCCCCCCGCCCCTGGCAGAGGTTTGCTGTTTTCATGACCACTTTGTAAAATTGCATTCTTAAGGTGGTTCATCACTGTTTTTTACTGTATGCTCTTGAAAATTTCCAGAACCCTTAACCAAGATGACTTCAGTAAATGGAATTAGCTTTGGGACACTAAAAAGAGTCAGAGACAAAAATAACAGTAGTCACCTGGTCATCAATATTTATACAATGCTTAATTGTCAGCATCCACAAGATAAAGGACATTTAACTATAATACAGTCAGGAAAATTGGGCTTATAGTAGAGTTTTTGGTCCTTGTTACTTGTAGGAACACTGAGTTCTCAAAGAACTGTATATTGAATTAAACTATTGACATACAAAGTATGCATTATGTAAATATTTAATTACATAAGTCCTCAGGGTGAACCCGTGTCGCCATTATTTACTTGGAAGTAGATTTGCCTCTGGGTAGCATTGTCCACATTATAAAAGGCAGAATTACAGCACTTTTTTTAAAAGAAGGAAATTAATAAAGTAATAAAAGTACAGTGGATAAATCTGACATAGTTTGGATATCATTGCAGAGAAAACTCAGTTTCTTGAACTTTTAAAATGTAGGATTCATGTCCTTTTTAGTTTTCTGAAATGTATGGACTGAGCTTTTCTTTTCTTAGGAGCTACGTGGCAAATCTTCATCCTCAGATTCACTTTTGCCCTTGGACTCTTTCTCACCCTTCTCCTCCTTAGGGAGAGAGAGCAAGAGAAGCAAAAAAATAAAAATAAAGTACTGTTTCAGCCAACTGGCTTTATTAAAGCTTTCTCATCTATGAAGCATGAGAACATGTTTGTGAATCTGCTTCTCTTCTGATTGGCAGTAAGAAGTACAATTGCTCTTTAATTAGAACCTTCTGAGTCCCATCATATTGTTTAACCCATCTCAATCCAAGTGAAAGTTGGTGACATAGATCAGCTGACAATTTTATTTAATTATCAGACAATGTAGGATTAACTAAACAGCAGCCACCAATGATTCACTGAGTTATTTTATTATTAGAGCAGGGGGAGGTGAGAAGTAATGAAGGGAGTATACTGAAAACACAGTAGTGTGGTCATGAGATTGAATGCTAGCTCTTTGTTCCTGACAAAATTTATCTGTCTGGGGCTGAGTAAATCCCTTAAGATGACCAAAACTTGATTTTCTTATCTGTAAAAATCAGGGGTAATATTTCTCAAATATTTCACTACATAATTTATAAAATTATCTCCTACTCTCAGATGATCTAATTCTAATCAACAGACAGAAAAAGATTGACAGAAAGAGATATATACCCACGTGTTACCAATGGATTGGTTTTTGCAAGATTTTGTGGATTTGAGAAACCTATATTTAGTTAACACTTTATCAGTGATGTTTTGCTTTCAAGACATTTTAATAAAAATATTTGTTAACACTGTCAAGGGATTTCTTAGCCAAAATATAATTAAGAGACATCTTGAAGCACATTTCCCTTCTTGTTCCAATTCCATTTCTTTGATCTCCTACAAGTAATTGAAAATATCAATGTCGTTGACGTGTAGGAAAAAAATACAGTTAATCACACATCAGTGGAAATCACACAATTGCCTTCCTTCCCTAATGTGTGACTATAAACAAAATCGAAGAGCAATATCTTTTATTTTTGTGTGTGTTAGTTCCTGTTCATGTGTAGAGAACATTGGGCAGTGACTCATATTACTGACACACAGCCAGCACAGCTGGATAGGCGCAGAATGCATTTCATAATGACAGGACTAAGAATGAAAGATGGGGAGAAAAGTTTATTTAAAAACTCTGTATAGCTTATAGCTACAAAAGCAGGGTGCAAGCTTTTCTAAGAAAATAAATTAAAGGAAAAACAAATTGAGGCTAATTAAAATTATTTTAATATCTGTTGATATGCAATATACTCCTTCATATTATATATATATATATATATATATATATATATATATATATATATATATATATATATATACACACACACAGTATAGTGTAACCTCTTCTTAGATTTGATAAATGAACTCAGAAATATCTGTACTCAAGCTTTAAAAGCATGAGTCAGTTGATACAGAGCAATGTCAAATATAACACATTTTCACAGAATCGTGAATGGGTAACATTTTCAGCAGTAAGTGTAAATAACATTGCCAGTCATTGTGTCTTCTCTCTATGCTCTACAGGAAGTTGATTTAGGTCATTGGCTGGATATAAATAAAACATAAAGTGTTTAGGATATGGGATAGATTACAGCATGCCTATTATCACTAGTAAGAAAAGTCTCATAATTGTATTTGGTTTGGGAGGCTAAAAAAAGAAAATGTGTTTTAAGATTTCTCAGGAAATCGTTGCTTTTGGAAATAGGCCTAAGGTTAGAAGCAGTTATGCAAGGTGAATAAACCTTCAGTAAAAGTTGTTCCCTTTGCCTTCTTCCCAGTATCATTATTCAAAACTTGGCTCCTGCGGCGTCTGCGAGGGCAGCCTTTTCCCATACTCCCCCACAGACTAGTTTGGGTTATGAGCTCTGGCGAGAATTTCTATGGAACGCTGAGGCACCGCACATTCAGTTAAAGGAGTGGGTTATGGAGATATTATGCCAAACTTCAGTTCCAAGCTCTACCACTTATTTGCTGTGTACTTTTAAAAAAAACATGTCTTTAAAAAAATGTCTTTATTAATAATTTATTAATTATTAATATTTTAAATATGTCTTTATTGATTTCAGAGAGAGGAAAGAAGAGAGAGAGAGAGAGAAACATTAATGATGAGAGTCATTGATCGGCTGCCTCCTGCACACCCCCTGCTGGGGATGGACACCACAACCCGGGCATGTGCCCTGACTGGGAATCGAACCCCAATCTCCTGGATCCTAGGTTGATGCTCAACCGCTGAGCCACGCCAAACTGGGCTGCTGTGTACTTTTGACAACTTTCTTAAGTAGTTTGTTTCTTAGTTTTATCTGTACCTACTATATGGGATTGCTATGAAGACTGAATGAACTAATGATTCAATGCCTTTCCCAAAGTAAGCACTTAATAAACATTAGGTATGATTTTCATGATTCTAGGCTAAGCGCAGAGTATTACAATGTTGATTGGCCTTGTTTTTCTCTCTGACTACATTACTGGGCCTAAGGAGTTCAAACAACTGATCTGCAATCCAGTTTTTCCCTTTGCAGGGAATGGAGGAATGCTTTGGGGGGGTAAAAAGAAGACAAGGTACCCAGTCTTATTGCCTTATACATTGGATCTTTGGGTAAACAGACTAGTGATATTTACTAGAAATCTTATCTTTTTCTTTCTTTTAATGTTTCCTCTTAGGTTGCTACATGTACACAATATCAATTTGCATAAAAATACCTTTCTTCTCTCTAATTTAGTTTTCTTCTAAAGCCTTTTTGTTTACTATAATGTTTAAAACTGAGGATTTAAATAACCTTGGCTAAAATTATATTCCCTTATTTACTGCTATGTACCCTTGGGCATGTTACTTAAATTTTCAAAGTCCATCTACTGAGGAATATAAAATCTAATAGTTCCTGAACTTTAGCAACTCCCATAGCTATATTTCAATTTTAAAATTCCTTGACTTATCTGAAATATTTGAAAGAAGATACTGTCTTGCCTTCTTGGTGCTTTTCTTTTTTCTAGCTTATAGCACTGAAAATTATTTGTCAGATTTCTCTTGTATGCATGTCTGATTTGACAATATATACCTATATTTGATCAATTATAAATTACTTTAACCCTAGAGACTTTATCTTTCACCTTCAAAATCATTAATTTACTTGGCTCAGAATTCAGAGTAGATACTGAAAGACTTTTGAAAGAGTAAAGAAATGCATTTTTTGCCCTATTGTCTTGCACTATGGAGAGTTCTGCATCTACTCAGGACATTATATATATATATATTCCCCCCCCCCCCCCCCCGGATACCTTAGTGAGGAAGAAAGTCTCTGAAGTTCTTTCTGTCCACTGCCTGATGAATGATCACTACCCTTATAGCAGAGACTATAGATCCATGACAAGGCTCATAAATCACACACTGCTATTCTAAAGGTGAAGTTGCACTTGTTCACAGATTATTATACTATTTTTAGAAACTTAACTTCTATACCTGTCTCCTGTCAACTGATAACACTGATGTTTTTCTGCATCCCAGCAGAAGATTTTGACTACCTTGGACATGTATTCCATATTCATTCAGTGGTTGGCACGACTTAATTGTCCTGAAACTTATTCTTATTTTTAAGAATGTTAGATTGGACTTTATAGAGTAGTTATTGGAATACATGTATATTTTATGTATATATTTATTTTAGACATGTTATACTTTCTTATTTTTAAAAGCTCTTAATTATTGAAGTACAGTGGAGTATCAATTGATAGATGATAGATATAGATAGATAGATTAGATATGAGGCTAGTTCAATAGCCACAAAAATTATTATCTTGGTTTTATAAAATGATTAAAAACTAATCTGGTATTTTCCATTTTATTTTAAATATTATCTATTTAACTTAAGGATATTATGTCTTTGCATAATTTTCCTTTAATGCTAATGTGAAGGAGAAATGAGAGGGTATACTAATAAATGAGAGGGAATTTCTGCAAATGGAGAAGGGAATGTTCATATGCTTCATTCTTTCTAGAATTCTCTACAATGGTCATGCATCTTTGCTTGTATGGCATTGGAAATACATAAGTTTTAATTGTGTAAAATGACCAAAAAAATTAGCACATCATTTAAATCTGCCTGCCATATTTTAAGGTGAACAGTTTGCACTTCCTTACCATGTTCTCTTTGGCTTTAACACTCTGTCCATTTGTTTGTGCTAAATGAGAGTTCATTGGCATTTGCAATTAATTGCTTTCAAAAGATAAGCAGAAATTTAGTGTCAACAGGATCTTGAGAGTCATGTATCCACTAACCTCTGCATCATTTTCCTTCCAATTTCCTCTACATCATCAACAACTCAGTAGGGAGCTCTGAATTATTTCTCCTTGGCTTTCTAATCTCTCCCTACCTTCTATGTCTGTCCCATCCACAATGTTTACTAATGTGGAGTGCTTCTGAAGATTCTGAAGAAATGTCTTTCAACAGATAGTTATTGTGGTCTCAAATTCACCAAATTATAATAGCAATTAATACTTCAACGCTAGAAAAATTAACAAAATTATTGTCTTAAAAGTTTTTAACAAGACTTTTAGTTGATTAAAAATGACTATGAACTGCAATCTCTGTATTTTTTTTAAGGCTTTTGTTTTTGTTGTTTTCAGAGAAAGAAAGGGAGAGAGAAATATCAATGTCAGAGAGAAACATCAACCGGTCATCTCTTGTATGCACCCCAACCAGGGACTAAACGGCATCATAGGCATGTGCCCTGACTGGGAATCAAAACCACGACCTATAGATGCATGAGCCGACATTCCTACCAACTGAGCTACACCAACCAGGGCTCAATCTCTGTATTTTATAGAAACCATCTCAAACATGACAATTTCAAAAGAAACTAACTAGAGTAATACACTGGGGAATCATAATAGAGCTTTTAATTAATGAGTTATATTCTTTAATTCATCCATTAAACAAAAGTTCATTTAATGTAAAGTAGGCAATTCGTTATGTGGCAGGGGAATGCTGGAGGATTTTCATTACTAGGCTGGCTAGAGAGACATTCTAGCTGTCTTTCAAATAAAATATCGTCCTACAATTACTACCCAAAGGATAACATCACACTCACACCTCATTATGAGAATATATAAGACTGGAAATTATTTCCTCATAGATGAAAAATTGTATCTATTTATTTCCATCATGTGAATTTGAAATCTGCTAAAGGAAAAGGTGAGCTCAAGCAGTAACCAGTTCATATGGTTAATACATATGGATAATTAAACTCAGTGTGTTCTTTTACAGCACGTGCCTTTGTAAGATGAATGAGAACATGTGCAATTGGTAAAGGGAGGGTGATGTCAGTATAATACAAATTCATGTACGTCTCTATGAAATTCTTTCTAGCGCATTAATTTGCATGACATCACAGAATCACAGTTGAATTCAAGTTACATTAGAACAGTTAAATGCACCAGACCACAGAGAAAAACAGTGCTGTTCAGGAAGCCCATTCATTCCTTATTCTTTCTCTTGGCTCAGTTTCATCATGTGCTCAGGTTCTGAAGTGCTTACCATGCAGTTCTCTCTGATTATTTACATTTTTTACCCTTAACTTCATACCTCAGCAGGTTTAAGCCTTTCTTACACCATCTTTTATCCATCCACCATTATCTTCTTTAAAAGCAAAACTATATTTACAATTAGTAATTTAAAACTGTGCTAGTATTTTAAATAGAAAAGCTAATTTTTAGTTCTGTGAAAAGAAATTTCAATAGCTTTCAAGTTTTGCACAACTCTGTTTTCTCAGAAGCCCACATATGTAGGGTTCAATATTGCACAATGCAAGATTTTTCAAAATTGCATTTACTGTGTTAGATCTGAAACATCTCTGATATGTAATAATGTATAAAACTGACATTAAGGTAATAATATGTAAAAATTGTAGAGAATACTAGAATGTTAGTAATGGCAGAAACATTAGTCAAATAATAGTGTCAGTTTGGATGCTGAGAAACTTTTAGATAAAATTCTATTTCAGTAAAAGACAATAAAAAAGTAGAGGTATTTGAAAATATATTTGTACCAACATGAGGGGAAAATAAGAGAAAACTTCATATGCTGCTGGATAAGTGAAAAATGGCTGCTGACTTCACACAATTGGGAATAAAACAGCAAGGTGTTAAAAAAAACAAAAAACATTACCTTCAGTATAGCTAGACATAAGTGTATATTGAGAATTTAGAATGGTCTCAAATATAACATATGAAAAATTATAATGTTGCCAGATATAAAGTAAGTGCTCAATAAATATTTATTGCATGACCAAAAAGACCAGTATATATTTCTCCTGATTATAAGCTCCATGAGGGCAAGGCCAACATCTGTCTTACTCTCATCTCTAGTGGGTAGCACATAGCAGATACTTGATAAATACATGTTGAAAAAGTGAATTAAGACATCCCCTACCAGATCAATCCTAAGAAAGGTGACTTTTAAGTTAGGGCCTGTACTTGCCTGTAAGACCCCTAGACACTGCCTCAGTTCCTAGAGAAATAAGACATGTACCTCTTCAGCTATAACCTGGTTCTTCCTTGTAGTAAGTCTGTCCAACAAACTCTGATGAAACCGGCTGTGTCCTTGTACATCTAAGAAGCACCACTGTTCAATTCCGGTAATCTTTCATAAGTGCCCTCGAAGATAGCTGTAGCATAATGTCTAGTGATCCAGGTTATAGAGTCAAACTTTCTGGATTTAAATGCTGGCTCTGTCCTTTGCTAGTCTGGCAAAACGCTCAGTCTCTTCAATTCAGTTACCTTATCTATAAAACTAGAATAAAGCCATTACCATGTCAGAGGATTTTTATGTGAAAAATAAGTTCATACACAGAACTGCTCAGCACTAAGCCTATCTAATAGACATTAAATGATCAATAAATATGAGATACAGCTGTTACTTTTTCTAACAACATGTCTATCTTTGTACCTGGTACTATTCCTCCCCCCCCTTTTTTTATCCAAGAACTTTTCCTAGATTTCTCCCCCTCCTCCCATGTTGCCCTCTCACAGAAACCTGAACACTTAATCCTTGCAAATATTGATGGAAAATAAACATTAGCTAACAATGTGACTGGTCTTAGAGTATTTTTAATTTAAAAGTTAACACCTAAAGGTATAATCCTTTAGATACTCCCGTGTTCATTCACTCACAATAAGGAATAAATAAAGAAGATGTTGGTATGCAACCTCAGAAAGGTTGCTAATTTCCTTCAGCTATTTAAATCTAGAGCACATACCCCTTTTTATTATTCTTAGTAATATTCACTCTCTTCCTGCACATTTTATTTAAGTAATGTATCTCCCTTTAATTTTAGTTACTTTTTTATGCATGTGCTGATTCACATTTTTCACTGACAATAAATTATTAATAAACAGTGAGTCAAGATATTGCAACTCCTTGGTTAGTCGTTTCATCCATGTGTTTGCAATGTGCTGTGTGATGCCATTTGCAGAATGTTTGTGTATTCACTGGGGAGTCATGAACAATGGAACTGTTGGAAATATGTGGCTTCATGTTGTGCTATAGAAAATGGAAAATTCTAAGGACAGCTGTGTAATATAAGCAACAGCTGGAGAAACTATGTCACAGAAAAAATGAGAGCCTTGGGCATCTGTGTTATCAACCAACTAAAATAAATACAATGCCCTTTCCCAAGTTGAATATTTAAAGTTTATTTTCATAAGATTTAGAGTAAATTTTACAGTACAGTTGATACACACACAAAATATTTCTACTTATTTTATTATTTTTGCATACCAACCCTACTTATTGCCAAAATATAAACTAAAGGCTAATATAAAAAATGCAAAGGGACATTACCTTTCAGATTGTGCTTTTAAATAATATTTTCTGCTAAAACAAATCAGTGTTCTTTAGGCAAAAGATTGATTACAGATCTGGGGCAGGAAATATTGACAAATGTTTCAGGGTAACTTGAGCCTGGGATACCTTTTTATTGAATATAAGAAAACTATCCAATATTAGTGGAGTCATATTAGAATGAATGAAATAGGTGCCAACTTGAAGGGACTTTGATTGTCCAAGTGTGGGAAAATTGAACATCAGAAAGACTAGTAAAAGGCTTAAGCCTGCTGAGGTATGAAGTTAAGGGTAAAAGATGTAAATAATCAGAACTGCATGGTAAGCATTTCACAACCTGAGCACATGATGAAACTGAGCCAAGAGAAAGAATAAGGAATGAATGGGCTTTCTGGACAGCACTGTTTTTCTCTGTGGTCTGGTGCATTTAACTGTTCTAATGTAACTTGAATTCAACTGTGATTCTGTGATGTCATGCAAATTAATGTGCTAGAAAGAATTTCATAGAGATGTACATGAATTTGTATTATACTGACATCACCCTCCCTTTACCAGTTGCATATGTTCTCATTCATCTTACAAAGGCATGTGCTGTAAAAGAACATACTGGGTTTAATTATCCATATGTATTAACCATATGGACTGGTTACTGCCTGAGTTCACCTTTTCCTTTAGCAGATTTCAAATTCACATGATGAAAATAAATAGATACACATTATGGGTGAAATTTGAAACTGAATATTAGATGATATAATGAATTAGTGTTGATTTTACTTATATGTGGAATCTAAAAAACCCCACAACAAATGAATAAACAACACAAAATAGAAACAAATCCATAGATATAGAGAACAAGCTGATGGTTACCAAGGGGGGGGGGAGTGAAAAATTGGAATACAACAAAGAAAATAATTCTATTTACGTTAGTATCAAAAAGGAGACATACTTAGAAATAACCTTAACTAAGGAGCTAAAAGATTTGTACACTGAAAACTATAAAACACTGCTGAAAGAAATTAAAGAAGACAAATAAATGGAAAGACATCCCATGTTCATGGATTTGAAGAATTAATATTGTCAAGATGACTACTTCCCAAAGCAGTGTACAGATTTAGTGCAATCCCTATCAAAGTGCAAAAAATGATTTTGCAGAAATAGAAAAATTCATTCTAAGATTTATAGGGACTCCAAAGAGACCCTGAATAGCCAAAATAATTTTGAAGATAAAAAAGGAGTGTTAATTTTTAGATGTGATAATGATATAATTATTTTAAAATGGTTCTTATACCTTAGAGATATATGTTAAATTATTTGTGGTTAATATGAAAACATGTCTGGTATTTGTTTTTAAAAATCTAATCAAGGTGAAAGTGGTAGGCATAAACAAACAAGAATGCCTATATGTTGATAATCGTTGAGTCATTTAGGATGAGAGTCATGTGGAGATTTCTTATGCTGTTCTCTTACTTTTGTGCATATTTGAAAGTTTCCATCATTAAGCATTAAAAACAAGTGACTGAATGCCTTACCATACCATGAGACTATTAGGTGCTCAAACTCGAGCTAACGAAATATGGGTTATCTGATACATCTACCCATAAAGTTTGGTATGTACATTAGTAGAAGTCTAATAGATGAAGTGGGCCAATTTATTGAAATATTATTATATTTTTTGCTTTCCAAATTACTGAAACCAACAGATGTTGAAAGGGATAGTAATGGGGCCCCTTTGTCATGGGCATGGTTTCCCCACAGATTCTTGAGGAATCCCTTGGCAGCCCTTACAGTGAGGTTGTGCAGAATTTTCTACAAGAGAAAAGCAGTGCTCAAACAAAGCCAAAGGGAACTTCTCAGTTTCACTATGCCCTAACAGAAGCTATGCTAACATCCTGCTGATTAGAGGGTACTTAGTGACCAAAAGCTTCACTGTTGGTCTTTGACTTTGAAAACAGGGGGCCTCTGTCTGTTTCTTATGTCAAATGTCCTGCATTTGTCCCAGTGTTTTCCTCTTCGCTGAGCACAGGAGATTACAGGGAGCAAGGGAGGTTCTGAAGTAAAATACTAATTACATGTATCTTTCTGCTCTACACTAGGAAGTTATATTGATAAGTCTTTAAGTTGTGTAATAAAAAAAAAAAAGTGGTGTGTATTTTTCTTTTCGAGGCATTGTTCTTAACTGAGTACTGAATTCTTATTAGTGGTATGATGGCTTTCTCTAAAACTTGATAATATCTCTATGAATGAAGTAAACTATAAAAATCTCATATGGGGTTTCATGAAAAAAAAACCAACAAAAACACAAACCACTAGAAAACTGTATGTATAAAGAAGTAGACAATTTTAAACCACATTGATCTGTCATAGGCAGGAAAATATTTTGATGACTAACTGTGGTTATCTTGACTAAGCATCTCCTTATTTATTCACTTTCTAACTAGTTTCTTTGAAGGTATTAAGTTAACCGTCAGATTCTCTTACCATGGCAAGTAAGTGGCTAACATGTTTTTCCAGAACTCTGTGGGGAGTTTTAACTTTCTGCGGAGGATTTTCCTAAATGTTGAAATGCCCTCCCTGGTTCTCAATGACTAAGTTCCAATTTGGCTTGAATTGTTATAACAAGACTTTCAAAAACCATTGTTTTCCCAGAGAAACATTTTATATTTAACTCATGTTTCTGCAGAACTAGGTAAAATCAAGATTGCCTGAAACTGAATGCCCCCAGCATTTCAACCCATTTCAACCGTATATCTAAATGTGTAGTTCAGGCAGAGGTGACAGATAACTTATTTCTCACTCTCAGCAGTAAACTTTTGATTGAACAAACCAGACACCTTCAGCTTTCCTAAGACAGGGAATCAGGCTAGGAATGCGTCGCTGAGACGAGGCTTAGTCCTGACTAAAGTCTGGAAAGAGTCAGTGTAACACTAACACTGTGAGCTTCTGGGGCCTGGTCCAATGTTGACTTAAGACAGGAAATGTGTGCTTCGATGGCACTCTGTCAGACTTAGCTGGGCCTAAGGCGTGCAGAAATCATAAAATGTACTTGAGGCTTTATAGCTCCAACCGGTAAATTCAGCATTAAGCCTCTCTTTCCTGTTTTCTGACCTAATAGGAATTCTCCCCTTACTTGCGTTTAAGCATTACCTAGTGTATTTCAGCTTTTGGTAATTAGAAAAGCAGAAGTATACGACATGTGCCATGTCTTTGAATTTGAGATGCAGTGATATCATAACTAAAGGGAGCACCATTAATCACGTGGGGCAGGCTAGAAATATCAGGGAAAAAGAGGTTTTTCTGTAATAAAAACCAGACTAAAATGGAAAGGGTTGTGGGAAAAATGCTATAAGAAAAAAGATCCTAACTACTATACTTGAAGGCTTGAAAATATTTAAACAGCTATTTTAAATTCATTTATATACATATGTATTATACATATGAAAAACATGTACACCTATGCAATGTATACATGTATGATATATACATAATAACATATAATTGCTGTGATTATTATACTTTATTACAATCTAGTGTTTAATATATATATTTGAAGAAAATTATAATAAATATTGTTTAAAAAATGTAAATGCTTTAACTTTAAGTAATACTAATTCTTAAGGATCCATTTACTATTAGAGGCACTATCTTTAAAACAGTCATCCCTCCCGGATTTGTTGAGTTTTAGGTTGAAACAGAAACCACATCAAAGAAATTATGCAGAGGCAGTAATACAGATAAAAGTTGAAAGTAAAACTGCTTTGACAGTAAATCCCAGACACTTTTCTTCCAAACAAAATCTAATGTAAGTCATGATGATTTGTTCTCTCTGTAATCTAAGGGAATGATTTCATAAGGATGAAATAAAGTAGAAAAGTTTACTCATGAATATGAACATATATTTAACAGAAAAGAAATATTATGTTTTGTGACTGAGATAAAAAGCCTGAAATAATTACTTTGCATGAAGTTAGGATTTTTATATAATTATTAAAACCTTTAGCTGTTAATAGGGTCTGTGAATCTAAATCACAAGAGCAAAATGAATTGAAAACTTAGATCTCAGAGATAACCATCTAGTTCTAATAAGAAAGAGTAGTGCATTCAAATATGGAGTAGTATTTATTTTGTTTTCCTTATAGCTTTGTTTATATAAAGATAGTATCTCAGGCTTCCCTCAAAGTTCAGGTCCCAGAACAGTTGAAACATTATTACTTCTATGAGCATTTAAAATTTCTTGCAAAGGCCCTGGCCAGGTAGCTCAGTTGGTTAGAGCATCATTCTGATACAACAAGGTTTCAGGTTCAATCCCTGGTTAGGGCACATACAAGAATCAACCAATGAATGTATAAATAAGTGGAACAACAAATCAGTGTTTCTCTCTCTCTTTTTCCCTCTCTCTCTAAAAATCAAGTTTTAAAAAATTATAAAATTCCTTGCAGAGGCCATACTATTCTTTTGTTCTTAATTAGGCCTGACAAAGTTCATTCAGTATTTTCAATTGTCTCCACAAATTCAGTAGTTAAGTCCAGCATACAGGGGCATGCAACACAGAAGCACATGTATACACTCTTTCAAATCTTGTGAACCAGAAGTGAGAGGACAGTGTCTTGGCAGGCTTATTTTAAAAAATCTCCATCTCATATTTTGATTAACAACAATGAAATCCAATAATCTCCACTTTCCCTTACTTTTCAGAGTAACTTACAATTATGTCCAATTTATAAATCAACATGATTAGTGGAGTTTTATATGTTAAAAATATAATCATGAATACCTCCCCAATAATGTTTTAGATTGTTTTGTTTTACATAGTTAATTATATAAATTGTTTCCAAATTTTAATTCTGCATGTGTAGATAAATTATAGCTTTTAACTGTTGGAATATATATATATATATATATATATATATATATATATATATATATTTCAGATATTTCAAAAGTGTATTAAGAATTTACTGCTTGTAATTATTGTGAAATTTGTATTTTCTCATAGATTATTCACTGAAGAATGTGATTATTCATAAAATGATGTAGTGTTTTTGTGGGTAGCCACAAAAATAGTCAATCAGAGAGCCATTTATTGCAACAAGCAATTCTTGATGAACTATATCCTGAAGACTACAGAAGTCAACTACAGGGACTCAAAAATTATCCCAAATATTAATATTAAACCTTTTGACACACATGATATCTCTCCAACTTCAGTAAGTGTAACTTTTTCCTACTAAGTTATTCCTCTGAAGGTAGACATGTCAGTTGACTCTGATTTCAGTAGCCTTAAAATCTCTACTTTCTTCACTTTCTAATTATACTAAGTCGTAGAACACAAGGAAGGGAAAAAATTGCCTGAGCTCTAGAAGAATAATGTTTAATGATTTTGATATTGTGTTAAGACTTAGTTGGCCATCTTTTGCCCTCCCCTCAAAAGTTTAGGCCTTACAGAATGTTAAATAATATGTATTTTGACATTTTTTCCTGGAGTCTTGTATATTTATAGTTTTCTATACCAGTCTTAGTATTTTCATGAAGACCAAGGCTCATATTTACTGGACCTAACAATCAATTCTCATAAGATTATTGTTTTCATGGTATTTTCTTCTATAGTATCTCATTTTTAAAAAAGTTTTATATTAACATCCATTGTCATGTAATGTTGTTTTTTTCCCCTTTTAATTTTGGAATTTTTGATTCTAGAAAAGAGAATCAAACAAAATCTCAAGTTCTATGAGAATTTGATTTATTTACAGATTTCACTGAAGTAAGAAATATTACATTAGTCTTACGTAGTCTTCAAGTCTATGTTTGAACAGATCTTTTTTGGTATAGTCTTGTCATTTCAGTTCCTTTATTATGCATGTTTGATGTTTTTTCCTATTAAAATTCTGGAGATATGGAGGTATTTTTCATTTTAGCTTTGGTGAAAAGTACAAGATATGTTCAAATCTTCCCCAATTCTTTTTATGTTGGTCACTATGTAGGTTAACAATAACATCGCACATAGAACTAACAATGGAATAAAAAAGTTTGCTTTTGTTTGTAAAGTGTGTTTAGTATTTTGAGCTGCCATGTATCAGTTTATAAGTTTGGTTCTCTGCTAATTATACTCTAAAGAAGCAAGTTAACAAAGCTTGAGCCCTGCCTTGATATGTAGTGAAAGAAAATTCTGTAGAAGAATGTCAGCCAGTGGGGTAAAAGTCATTCTAACCTTCTTAATTTAGCTTTATATTGAGGGACAGTGTTCAGCATTTGGATCCAGAAGGTTTAATGATGACAGGCCAGAAATAAGATGGACTTGTGTGTTATTTTTCATCCCTGTCCTGATTTCAGGTATGTTTCCAAGTTTATATTATCACAGTATTTACAAAGACATGTTTGCATTGAGAAATTAACCCTAAAGGGTTTTAACAGTACTGTTGTAACTAAAGTCTGTCTAATCATTATACCTACTTATCTGTCATTTTTGGCAAAATGAGGCCAGCTTCATTTTTTAAAATCTTCAGCCCAATGTGAAAAAAAGGCTTATTCAATTCTTTATCATTTTATTGAAAAATACTTAAAAGCTGTTTTTATAGGTTTTTTGTTTGTTTGTTTATTTTTGGAAATCTGTGCCATGAAATTTGAAAACCACCAAAAATCAAGAGAAATTTTCTTTTCAATTCCTTTTCTGATATCATCTTATGTTGTATAGACTATTAATGCATGTCCACTCAATTTAATCCTGGTTTTATACTATAACTGTTTACATTTTATTGGTGCATTAGATTAGTAGCTGCATTAAATGACTAAATTCCCATTGTGATTATTATTATTGAAAAGAATTAAACTGGCTGCAATTGGCATTTTATCTCTAAGAATCACTTAATAGAATGAGTTTTATGGTTAAAGCTATAAAGAAAGTAAGAACATAAAAACAAATTTCTGACTGTTCGGATGAAATGCTTATAGGTTTCATATCTACCTAGCAAGACAATTACAACAAAATTGTATGCCTAAAGGCATTTCTGCTTTCTCCAGCTGTCTGAGTTGAGTCATTACCTCTGAGAGAATCCTTTTGGTAACAAGGGAGAGATTGGCTGTGTTCACTATGTGCTTTGTGTGAAAGCCAAAGTATATTTTCCTTCTCAGTGTGGCAGGCTTGAAATCAATGTCTGCTATATTTATACCATACGACACATTTTCAGGATGTCTAGTGTTAGCAGACCAAATCAGTCTCTGGGCTTCTGTTAGCTTTCCTGAGAAATCAATAAAGGGTGGTGATGGAAACACCACCTGTACAAACCTTTCAACGAAAGTCTAAAATTAGCATTAAATAAGTATAGAGTGACTTAATTTCATCTCTGAATGTTTTAAAGTAACCATTGTGCCCTAGCCAGCTTGGCTCAGTGGTTAGGGTATCTGCCCGTGGACTGAAGGGTCCTGGGTTTGATTCTGGCCAAGGGCACGTACTTTGGTTGCAGGCTCCATCCTGGCCCTACTAGGGGCATACAGGAGGCAGCCGATCGATGTGTCTCTTTCACATCAATGTTTCTCTCTCTCTCTCCTTCCACTCTCTCTGAAAAGCAATGGAAAGAATATCCTTGGGTGAGGATTAAAATAATGTATTTGGGGCAACAAATGAAAGTCTGGGACAGGTAAACTTTTGGAAAACCATGATTAGATCACAGAAAAACATGGGGTGATAATATCATAAGACTGTGGATGATTGAAATCAAGCAGGGGAAAATCTTTAATATTTCAGATTCTAGAGTCTCTTAGGATCGAGAAAAATAACTGGCATAATGAAATCTGATTCAAGTAAATCCAGGTTTTATTAAGAAAACAAGCAGGAATATATTATTGTCAAATATTTTCTTGAAGTATGTTTATACAATTCATCTGTAAACAGATATATCAACCATAGGATAAGTCTAAGGCATTTATTAATTACCTAATAATCAGAAATATTCACACTTTCCCCTCTGACAATTATTAGCTATTATTACACTAAAATCATCTCTTAACTGAGGAAATTGTATTTGAAATATCAATCATTAGTTATTTTTTATTTAAGATGTCGTCTTAAAATGGTAAGTATCAAAATACATGATTTCAGGAAAAAAGGTCTGTAATACTCTAATTTATTTCCTATTAATTTCTCATTTATATCCTATTAATTTTGACATACATGGATTAATGTATCAGATTGTCTCATATGTTCTTGAAAATAATCAGTTTATATATAAAATTTTGAGCATTATTTAATAATAAATTCAACTTAATATAACAAATATTGAAAGCTGCATCCAATAATTGCAAAATAAATATTACTTTCAAATGCATATAAAGCATTTACCAAAACAACTATTATTTTTCTCATAAAACAAGTCTCAACAAATTTTAAAGGCCAATATCATATAGACTGTGTCCTCTAATTACAGTTAGATTAATCTAGAACTCAATGTTAAAAAGTCGCAAACCTACAAATATTTGGAAATTAAACAGTGCAATTTAAATAACCTATGGGCTCAATTACAATGAAAATTAGAAGATATTTGCAATTGCATGCTTATGAAAATGTGGTATATTATAACTTATAAACTGTAGTTAACTATGTTTAGAGGGAAAAGTTTAGCCTCAAATGTATATCCTAGAAAAGAACAAAAGCTGAGAAACAGTTATTAAAGTTTAGACTTCCCAAGAGGTTAGAAAATGAACACCAATAAAGAAAAATAGGCTCATGGACACGGACTACAGTGTGGTGATTTGCTGGAGGGGATGGGAGAGTAGGGAAAGGAGGAGGAGGGGGTGGGGGGATAAATGGTAATGGAAGGAGACTTGGCTTGGGGTGGTAAACACATAATATGGTGTACAGATGATGTGTTGTGGAATTGTGCGCCTGAAAGTTGTGTAATTTTGTAACCAATTTTACCTTGATAAGTTCAATAAAAAGGAAAAATAATTAAGTTAAAATAGGGAAGAAGGAATAATAAAGAGCAGAAGTTAATGAAATTAAGAAAAAACACAGAAATTTGATAGAAAAAACAACAAAGCCAACAGCTGATTGCTTACAATAAATAATAACTCTAATGCTAATGATTAAAGGAGATATGATATTAGATGCCACTGGAATTAAAAAAGATAAGGTAATATGAAACATTTAGATTAGTGCTGTCCAGTACAGGTTTCTGCAATGAATAAATGTTTTATAATCAACACTATTTAATATAGTAGATACTGGCTACCTATGGCTAATGAGCACTTGAAATGTGACTAGCAAAACTAAATAACACAATTTTTAAATGTAATTATTTATTCTAATTAATTTAAATAACTAGTCAATTTTATATTGGACTGTGAAATTTTAGATGAAGTGTATAAATTTTTAGGAAAAAACTTATCAAAGTAACATACAAGAAGAAACAGAAAATTTGAATAGCTTTATAATTATTAAAGATATTGAATCTGTAATTAAAATATCTTTCCCAAAAGAAATTTCCAAATCCCATTGGTAAATTATTTCTTAAAATTAGGAAAAATATTATCAGTCATCCACAAACTCTTCTAATATATCTATATTTTAAAAATGTTTCTCAGCCCTTTTTATGAGGCCCACATAATCTTGATTTCAAACCTACAGAGGTACTCCCAGAACAGAAATTAAAGCCAATCTCTCTTATAAACAAACATAAAAAAACCTAAGCAAAGTGAAAGCAAACAAAACAGTGATATATTGAAAGAGTAATACATTATGGCCAGGAGGTTTTTATTACAGAAATAAAAGATTGATTTAACTTTTGATAATTAATCATACAATTCAACAGTTTAAAAGAGAAGTCATATAATTGTCTTACCAGTTCCAGCAAATTATTTATACCTATTCAAATACCTAGCAAAAATCCAATAAAAGAGATACAAAATTGCTACGCAGAAAACCATGAGAGTTACTGAGACAAATTAAAGATGACCTAAATTATAAATGTAGATCTCATATTCATGGATCAGAATACTCAAATGTAAAGAGGAACATTATTGTCTCCTTAACTTTATTTATGGCTTTCATGGAATCCCATTTAAAACTCCAACAGGGTGTAACGGAGTCTAGGCCAGCATTCTACAGCCTGTGAGTCAAATTTATGCTAACTTGCTTGTTTTGTAAATGCTTTTTTATTGGAACACAGGCACACCCATCCTTTTACATATTGTCTATGACTGCTTTTGAGTTACAACCGCAGAGCTGAGTAGTTAAGACAGGTACTGATGTGGTCCACAAAATGGGAAATATTTACCATCTATCCCTGTAAAAAAAACCTTGCCTAACTCTTGATGTACACAGACTTAACAGAACAGTTTTGGGGACTCATATTACTGAATATCAAGACATTATAAAGTAGTTGAGTAATTGTTCTTATTACAAGCATTGTTATCAGTGGAAGTGGAATTCTTGCCATGTCAAGGGGAAAAGAATTTCCTGAGACTCCCACAGGAGGATGAGTAATATTTATTTGAGTGAAAATAAACCCATGGGTTTCCAATGTCCCATTTCCTTCCATCCCTCCATGGAAAAAGTTCAACTGTGTCTTCAGAAGGGCCAGATAAAAAAATAGTGTCCGGAGTGTCTGCTTCACAGTCCTGGGGAGCCCATGTGGTCTTCAGGCCCCAGGTGGCCACTAAACCCACATGATCATGTGCCCCCAGGCAGGAGAGAACGCAAATGAATGCGGGATGAGTGCAGGTCCTGACCGAGAGAGAGCAAGAGAGCAGGAATTCTTTGGGGATTTTAGCCAAGAGCTTCTTCAAACTAACCAATCGACTTTCCAAGATTACATACATTTCTGGTGGGCTGTTCCCCTAGCCAATAAATTGTTCCCCAGGCTAGACTGACAGGCAAGTACCTCTCCTGTGCCACCCCAACTTCTACTGCGAATGTGCCTCCCCTCCCCATCTCCCCGCAACAGTCCATTACTGGATGGGGGAAGGAGTGGTGTTAATCTCCTCGGAGAAACAATGCTGTGTGAAGGTGTAGCTTCCTGGTGAAGCTTCCCAGGTGACCATGCTTACAAAATTTGACTTCCCTTTGCTTTCTTTCCTTTATTAATATTAACTAACTAATTATAATTACAGCATCATTTAATAGGCAAAAAGAGATAGACAAATGAACCAACATAACAGATAATAAAGTTCAGAAACAGGTCCATACTTATATGGACACTTGATTTAAGATCAGAGCAGTGGGAAGAGCATTATTTCTTCATTGAAGGTGCCAAGTTAACTATATACACTAAGGAAAACAAGTATCTGGACCTCTATCTCATTCACAGAGGCACTGTAGATCTAAATATGAGAAGTCAAAAGATACAGCTTTTAGATGAAAGTATAAAAGAATATCTTCATAACATTTAGCCATATGAGGCAAGGCACAAGAAATATTACCAACAAAAGAAAGATTGATTAATTGTATGACATTAAAATTAGAAACTTCTCTTTATCCCAGGCATGATTAAGAAACTAAAATGCATAGCCACAGTGAAAGAAAATGTTTTTGATATACAAAATAAACAAAGCAAACATATTAGAATACACATAGAATCTCTTAACACACATTGGACTTCCATTTTCAACTTTGACGTGCAAAGAGCTTGTAAATTATCACCCTATACTTACAGGAAAAAGCTGGACAATCTGACAATTAACAATTTTACTTTGACTCATCAGAAAACTGGGTTTCAGGAAAACCACCAACTCAATCTGGAGAGAAAGGCAAATACAGAAAGTTAAAGTCAAAATCTCATTGCCTGGAATCAAACCACAGGAACCATAAGCTGGTAGGAGTGCTAAAATGGTGAATTTGGTAAATTGCTAGAAACTAGTAGGAGTGCTTAAATGGTAAATTTGTTGAACTGCTGGAGGCTAAGTGTGTATTAGCTTGAGAATGAGAAACTTTTGTGGGTCTTCATCCTTTTGTAGGATTTACCTCCAGGAACCCCACCAGGTTCTCATTGTGAACATCTAAGAAAACTCCTCTTGATTCTGAAACAGAGAGCAGGAGAGTAATTATTATGAAATGCAGAACTCTCAGCGTTTTCTCCATAACAAAAGCCTATGTCATCGGGAAAGGACTTTCCAAGCCTTATCTTAGCTGTGGGAAGGAAATTCCACCCAATGTATCTCCTTCTAGCACTCTTGCCTCCCCAAAGCAAGGGGTTGGGTTCCGGTGGTGTTGGGTGGGGCAACAGAACAGTCAGAGGTATTAGGTTTTTGTGGCGTGAGGATGCTGCAGCCAAAAAGAAGTATGGAGTATGGAGAGAAAAAATATACCACTGGAGAAAGAACTTGTGAAGCCCCGAGACACAGCTCCATGAATAGAATTACTATTTGGTCGGAAGGTTATAGAATGTTTCCTTCACCTACACTTCACTGTTTATAAAATACTCCATCATATTTATAGAAGACTCCATCCAACAACAGCAGAATACACATCCTTCTCAGGCTCCTATGGACCAGTCGCTCATGTGAACCATGAAACACACCGAACAAATTTAAAAGACTAGCAATCATACAAGTTATGTTCTCTGACCACAATGTAATTAAACTAGAAATCCTAAATTTTCAGAGATTAAACAAAACAGTTCTAAATAACCCATGGGTCAAAGAAGTCTCAAGAGGAAATAAAGAAATAAAAAGAAAAGAGAAGTTGAATTTAATAAAGAGGGGAACAACCTTAAATAGGCCACTATACAAGAAACGATTTCCAAATAGCTGGCAAGCATGTAAAAAATTGCTTCACATAATCACCAGGGAAATTCAAATTCAAATGATAACACTTTTTAAATGGCAGTTTTCGGTGGTGAGAAAGAAAGGAGTTGACTGGAATGTGATGGGAATAAAAACTGATACAATAACTTTGGAAAACTGGCAGCATCTGCATATATGCATATGCTATTATTTAAGACACCCTCTTCTATGAAAAAAACAAGCAGTAATGTACCCACCCTCCAAAAATTTTTTTTAAGTATACAAATTTTCACAGAATTATTCATAATAGCCAAACCAGGACATAAGCCAAATATTCCTCCATAGTAGAAAGTAATTCATAACTAAATTTTGGCACAATAATACAATGGACACAATTAGCATAGAAAATGAACAAACATGCTACAAGCAACAACAGGAATAAATCTCACAATCGAAAACCTGAATAAAAGACTTGACACCAAAATAATGCAAACTGTAGGATTCCTTTTATATCAAGTTCAAAACAAGGCCAATATAATTCTTGGTGTTAGAAGGCAGAATAGTGGTTAGCTGTGGAAAGAAAGAATAGAGTGATGGGGGTGGTGATACCTGAAGACATTTCTGAGGTGCTGGTGGTGTTTTATGTCTTTACCCTGTTGGTAGTTACACGAATATGTTCTTTTTGTGAGAATTTGCCAGCCTGTACACTTTGATTTTATGTATTTTCCATAGCATGTTTTATTTCAATAAAAAAATGTTTATTTAAAAAATTAAAGATAAAACAACAAACTTCATTGTTTGGAATATGGTTCTTGTTCCAGCACATATGGTTGCATACCACCCAAGTATTCATATTCTCTGCATCTAAGACATTAAACTGGTCTTGAAATATTTAAAGCTGTTTTAGTATACTCTTACCTTTTTTTTGTAGAAAAAAAAATTAAGTTGTTCACTTTGGAAGTTTGACTTACATTCCAAGAAGTTATGCAATTTCCTGTCTGATAGAGGAAAGTTCCTTGTTTCAATAATAAATGACCTCTCGATGTTCTCTACAGTATGAGAAAAACATCCTTCTGTCAAATTCTTTTCAGGTTTTCAGTTTCTTTTCAGGGTTATTGATGTTCCATCCAAAGTCAAAGAAGGGAGCTGAAATTCCTGTCCTTGGATTCCATGGTTGACTGTAAACTCAGGGCCAGAGCCCTCACAGTTGCTAGCTTAACTAGCATAGTTGCTTTATGTTTCTGCTTACAGGTGTACCTTAATATATTAATAAAGATTTCCCTGACTGGGTGGCTCAGTTGGTTGGAGCATCATTCCTTATACCAAAAGGTTGCAGGTTTGACTCTTGGGTAGGGCACATACCTAGGTTTTGGGTTCAGTCCCTGGTCAGGAAACATATGCGAGGTGACCGATCAATGTTTCTCTCCCTCACTCCCTTCCTTGCTCTCTAAAATCAATAAACATATCCTTGGGTGAAGATTAAAAAAAAAAAAAATAGAGCTTGACCGTTCTTTATTCTTAAGATCAAGTTTTTTTGGTCCATAAAACAAATAGGAAAATATAGAATTTTAAGTCAAATTGCACTTTGGTATGTATACCTGATCTTTGATAGTAGACCATTATAGTCAAGTATATTAATTTATTTTAGCTAAAGGATTTTCTTTAGGTAGCCACACGACAAATTGCATTTGTGCATTACTATATAGTCACTTGAATTCTAATTCAAATTGTGAACTCTAGCAAGAATATTTTTTATTATTTTAGGGACAAAGTGATCCAGAATTTTAAAAATGATTTTGTCCTATTTTAGTTAAGTAATAACTGTATAGTCCTTTAAAATATTAAAAGGAAATAATAGTTATATGCATTGAATGCTTTGATTTATAAGGGTATTTTTAGTTCTATGGGAAAATATCAGTAAATAAAAGATAAATTACCTGCAAAGCACCCATCTTATAGCTTGTATTTTGAAACTAAAATGAGAAGTGGGAACTGTGTTTTATGATTAGGGGATGTGGGAGGCTGACTATTAGAAACATCTCATACTAATATAGTTTTGGGGTATTAGAATATATCATATGGCTATTTTTAGCAAAAGATGAATTATTTTAGTCTCTTGGGCTTCACACTGTACATGGATGAGGGTTAATGTATCAGTATTTGCCAGATTTTTTCTATTCAATCCATTAGATAATTTGCATATTGGTGAGCCAAGCACTACCTCACTATATAATGGTCCACACTATTTGCTTTTATTTTTAATTCTTACAATGTTAAAGCCATTCCCCAAATATTTATCTTCCCCCTTTCTTTTCAAATTAAAAATAATCCTGGATGACTTCTGTAAAATGGAGAAAGAAGCAGTATTGAGTAATGGAAAGTGAAAAAACTTGGAATTTGAAAGCTTGGCTTCTAGTCCTGGCATTACCCTTCAGAAGTTCTTTGGTCATATTAGTCTTGCTGAGTCTCAGTTTCCTCATTTATAAAATGTGGATAATTATTCTTTTTCCTCTTAGCTCACTGGTTTTTCTGAACCACTGAGGTAAATGTGAAAGTTCTGTGAAAACCTGTTACATAAATGGAAGGTGGTATTATTATTGCTATTATGTTTACTGTACCTGACTTAGTTCCTTGACTTATATTGAACTGATTTTCTGTTGAACCTGGAAACTTCTAGAATTTATCTAATATTTTAACCTGTAGGGAATATTTACAGCTTTAGAAACTAAGGAAAATATCTGCCATATTTGGGTGAAAGTGGTTTGCGAAGTTGATCAAATCTGCTTTAGATAGTTGTAGACTTAGAGAGAGAGAAAAAAAAGGTGGGGGAGGCATCTCCTAGGAAATCGTGAATTGCTGGCAATTTCTGTGTATTTAAATGCATTGGACTAGAGCAGAGGGGCTATCCCTTGCAAATGTGCTACTGAGGGCACCCAAGGCCATTTGCTGAAAGATACTGGCTCTAGTTCAGTTGCTTCTAAGTAACTTCTAGCTCTTTTTCCCCATGACCTTACCATTTGGCTCCCCTTGCTAGTCAGCACCACTCTTCCAGGCTCTCCCTTTTCCACACTGTAACAGTGCTCCCCACCCTTCTTTGCTTGCTTCTAAATGCCAAAGCTTTTAGGTTGCCAATCGGCAAACACAGCATGTACTTTTCCCTGGTGGGTGCTTTTGATTGTCTCAAACCATTTGTTCCATTTATTGGACTTGGAGATACAAGGATAATGAAAACTTATGGGAAGGCTCCTGGAGTTTTCAAGTAGGCTGACTCATATGCCCTAGGTCACACTGATCTTTTGGAGTCTTCAGAACTTTCTCAATGTACCCTCAGATCTTTCTGACCAGTTACCAGCAGCATTATCAGAGAAGCAGCAATCCACAGGTCCTAGTAGACCGGTGTAGCCCCCAACCACAGTTGGGAACTACAGCCCAAATGATAGCAGAAGCAACATGAATCACATGTGGCTTTGTGTGGCAAGAAAGTGCTTTGGTTCAGTCTTCCTACTTAAGGATTTCCTAAACTTGTCGTTTTTGTGAAATGGAACACACTGGCCTCTTCTCAATTATTTACACATTATGCATTTATTATTATGCTAGATTTCATACACTTCTAAAGTATATTTTCAATGTTAACATCAGGTGATTCCAAATTATGTCTCAGAGATTAGTGCTGAAAATTGTGTGTGGAATATTGGCAATAAGGAGAAAGGAGGGATGCAGAATGGTTGCCCAGAACATCACTAGTAACAAGTTGGGCAGGATTTTCCTTCTCTTCCTCAAGAGGGTGTGATAATCTACTCACCGATAGAGACATAGTTTAATAATACTGCAGCCAGGGATCTCTGAGAAATGCTCTCAATTCCCACATTGGTCTTAGCAGTGACATTTCTATATTAACATCAATTTCTGTTAGTTCACACCACTTACTGGTGCATAGTCCTGTTTTAATACTGAATATTTTATAATATTATCCATATTTTAATTTTATAATCCCTCAAAATGTTTTATCTATATTTTCTGGTTCCAATTTCAACATTTTCTGGTTATCCCATAATATATTTCCTCTGTGTATGCTTGTGCCACTACAAGTGGTAAGGATTTCCAAATGCATTTTTTTTTTCTTTCTAAATCATAGTTTGGCCTTTGAATTTTGTTATTTAGATGCAATACTCTGAGAAAGGAATCCCCCTTCTTGGAAAGTTGGTCCATTCTGGCCCTTCCCTTGTCTGCCTGATTTTTATTCATATTTCAGACATTAAGTGAAGTAAATATCCCTTCTTTAGGGAAATGTCTTATAAATCCTAGGACTAGTGTAGGTCCTCTGATAATATGTACACATGGCTCCCAGTACTTTAAGTTAATGTGAAATTACACTGTTCTTAGTAAATACCAATTTGTATAATTGTTTAAGTTTAATGGCTTCATTTCTGGACTTTAAGCTCCATTAGGTCAGGTGTCATGCTTATCTGGAACACTGCTATAATTTCCTTTGCCCAATGAAGTATCAAACACTTAGTAGTAGCTCGAAAATATTTTCCTATGAGTAAAGAACGAGTAAACCAACATCTCTCTGGCAGACAATTCCTGGTGAACCTAAAACATATAATCCTGATGGAACCTGGAACAAATTCAGCAACATTTCTGCCCAATACTTGACCAGGTGTAGGAGCAACAGAGGCAGGAAACTCTGCTCTCTGAGTTTTGCTTGAGTTTACAAAGTTTACATGATGTATTGCTTCTTCCAATCTTTTCAAGCTAATTTCAGAATCAGAGTCTATGTAAAGATAATCAGTATTTTATACTTCTGACCCCCTTTGATGGACCATCTGCCAGCTTGATGTCAACTATAGAATCTAGCTCTAAGACGTGATGGTATTTTCAGGGCTCAGTCAACTCAACCACCACATAGTCTGTTTGATTCTGTTTCTTTTCTATAGATTCAACAGTAAAGATCTAAACATACTTCTCCCATTGCTCTTAGAAGCTCTCAAAACATGGCTGAAAATATGAAGGATGGAACATTTATTTAATTTTCTCTTCATCATTTTAAAGAGATTACTAACAACCATGCTTTTTAAGACCTGTGATGCGTACTAAGAATTTGTCATTCTTTCTAATTACTCACTTACACTGAGGCAGCCATCAACCGAGTCTACTTGCTAACCAAACATTAGAATGTGACCAGAAACAAAACAAAACAAAAGTTAAAGACAAAGACAGCAAATCCTTTGAGCGATTTTATTGGACACTAGAGAGCCACTTTGATAACAATGTTCCTGTGTCTTGGAAGAAATAGACTAAAATCAATTCTCTCATGAATTCTCAATTAATAAGATACTATTTGTTGTATATTCAGAAAGTAGCATTCTTATCCACCCTCTTCTATAAAGACACAATACAAGAAGCTTAAAGTCCCCAATGGTTATCATGCTATTTTTTTAAAAAAATTACTTATTTGTTTTTTATTTATTTCTTATTTTATTAAATTCATGTAATCTTTCAATTCTAGGTAACATTAAAACTTTGACCTTTAATTTTTTTTCTAAACAAAGTAAACAACTTAAGGTCAATTTGTTTATCCCAAGTGTCATTTTGATTTGTTTTGAATATATGTTTTTGAAAGATGTGCTTTGAGCACAATATGAACATTCAACAGTTGTTGGCTAACAGATAATTGTAATCACCATAGTCTTTATACTTACTTTTAAAATATGGGACTTGGACATTGATTTAAAATGTTTAGTAATCTTTTGTTTCCATTCACCATAGTGCTGTGCTATCAGAACGAACACGTGGCAGAACTTTAGGGACTAATGCCAAACATATGGTGTCCACAACAGTCAGCATAACCTTTGGAATGCTAATTGCAAGAGGAGCCAAATGAGAATGCTTAATAGCACACATATGGCCAGCTGAGGATTTCCTAACACTGACTTCTCTAAGTCCTGTAAATATCTTTGTTATGTAGAACAGATAAATTTTAATGCTCCAAGAATGATTAGACACAGTCTTTCAAAAGTTTTATGTATTTTTAAAAATATGAAAGTAAATGTAATTTTTACATATTTATTAAACCTATAATGTGCCTTTTCCAAAACTATATGCACTCTAGAAGTGCTTGCTAATTACCCTACTAATTTTTAGCCTGAGGCTGACAGAATTAAGGATGCAATAATTTTTCTTGAACTAAATACATAATAACTCCATGAAAACAACTGCCACAGCAGCATAAATCTGATATCTAACGAATGCTGCATTTGCTTTAAGCACTAATCATGGAATCAAAACATTTCATCTCAAAAGATGCTAGAGATCACCTCGCTGATATGCTTTATTGGATACATGAGAAAATTGTGATTCATGGAAGTTATATGACTTGCCCAATGCACACAGTTTGGAAGTGGCTGGTCCCATACTGAGCTTGTAATTTCATTACCAAATCCCAATGTTCTTTTCATTACATTATATTGTTGTACAAAATATATTATTCTATAAAAAGAATTTGAATGGTTTCTTTAGACTTTGCTGAAGTCTTTTTGCTCAGGAACAAAACAAATATAATTTTGGCTTTTTGTTTAGACATCCTTTGGGTGCCTTGTTTCCAGGGTCTTCTCTCTACAGACATCAGCTTTTCCCTTTATATGAAGCTGGTCCTTCCAGGTACTATACTATCTCAACATATAAAAACCATCTATTGAGTCAGCGCCAGTCTCAGACTTTCCTCTCCTACCTGCTATCTTAAATTATTGTTTTTAATCTCATCACAAGCCTAGAGTCTAAGTGAGTTAAGATTGGTTCCAGAGTCTATGGCCAAATTTAAAAAGCACAAGTTGTTACTGGACAATTTACCTCATTTATGTAGTAAATTCATAAAAGTCCATCCACAAAGCATTTATTTAGAAATCTTTAATTGTCTTATTTAGATACATATTTCTAAAGTACTTTGCCTAGAACACAGTAAGATTTTAAACATTTTAATTGTTTTGTTTTCTTTTTGCTTAAAATAAATACCCATTTCACAAATCCCTTGTAACTGTTACCTACTTCTGTATAACAGAGTGTCCCCAAACTTAATATTTAAATGTGTATTTGAAATAAAGCAATGATTATTCATTTGCTTATGATAATGGAAATTGGCCACAGTTCATGAGCATGGTTCTTCTGCGCTCCATATGGTGTTGGTGGTTGTGGTAGCGGTGGTGGTGGGAATTGACTGGGCCTGAAAATTTTAAAATGGACTCACTCACATGCCTAGTTCACTTGTTGGGGTGGTTAGAATGGCTGGGGGCTGGCTAGGATGGCTGGGCCTTTCTGTTCCAATGGTGTTGTCTGGACTCATTCATATGTCTTTCTAACACTTTGGTTTTCTTGAATATTAATAGCATGTATTTCTTTTCATGGTAATTGACTTTCAGGAGAGTGAAAATAAGAGCTACTAGGTCTACTAAGTCCTAGTCCTATGACTGAAGAAGGGTTACTTCCACTGAATTTAATTGATCAAAGCAAATCATAAGGCCACAGAAATTCAAGGATGGGGTAAGGTTTCACATCTTGAAGGAAGAAATTGTGTATGCATTTAGACATGGGAGCAATTATTGGTGACTCTTCTTGTAGACAATCACTTGTGTGAATGAATGGTTTATGTAAAACAAATAAGAATGAAAGGTCGTTCAATCTTGAACTACTAATTCTCTTTCATCATAGCATTGGTAAAACCCTGAATCAAAAATAACAAAGATATTAATGATTGTTTTGTTCTATCTAGGTCCTTTCTTTTTTGTCATATAATTAGCTTTTACCTACTGCTCTACTGCATTTTGTGTTGGTTCATTCACATAAGTAGTTGTGGAATCCCTGGATTAAGGCTAACATATTAACTATTTTGATAGGTTAAATTGTTCAAAATTAAGTCTTTAATATACAAAATATATTTGCTTTTTATAAAAGACAATTTTTTAGAGCAGTCTTAGGTTCATAACAAAAATTGAAAAGAAGATACTCCCTGGCCCCCCACATCCATAGCCTTCTCACTATGAACATTCCCCATCAGAGTGGTACATTTGTCACAACTGAGAAACCTACATTGTCAAGTCATAACACAAAGGCCATTGTTTACCTTAGAGTTCACTCTTAGTGTTGTATATTCTATGGGTTTTGGAAAAATTTATGATGACAGGTTTCTATCATTATATCATACAGATGATGAAAATGAGTGGTAAAAAAGGATATTCTTGTCTTGTACTTTATCTTAGTGAAAAAGCTTTTAGTTTCTCACCATTAAGCATTAGCTGTAGGTTTTTGTAAATATTCCTTATTAAGTTGAGGAAATTCCCATTTATTCCTAGTTTTCTGAGAGTTGTGTTTTTTTTTTTTTTATCATGAATGGATATTGATATATCTTTTTTAAACCACAGCTCAATCTCTTAAACTTTTTTTAAAAAATATATCTTTATTGATTTCAGAGAGAGGAAAGGAAAAGGAGAGAGAGACAGAAACATCAATGATGAGAGAGTCACTGATTGAGCCCGAAACTCGGGCATGTGCCCTGACCGGGGATCGAACCCAGATCACCTGGATCCTAGGCCGATGCTCAACCGCTGAGCCACGCCTGGCCGGGCATCTTAAACTTTTATTGCTTTAATGTTTCTCCCCCTAATTTCCATGGCACAAGTCCATCATATGTAAGAAATCTAGGATATTTCATCTTCCTCCAATGTAAAACTGCTTGCTCTACCATTTTTTTTTTTTTTTTTGCAAAATGATGATAAATATGGACTGTGAAATATCTTTAAATGATGGCTTACTCCTGTAAAATGACTTTTAAGTAAAAGATTTATATATCCATCTGACTTTAATTTGAGGGCAAAAGATATGGAAAGAAGTGTTGATTATAATCTGGAATGCTATACCTTATTTTCAAATTTTATTTATTCTATATTTCTGCACCTCCTTTATTAATTTCTCATTATATCTTTTTCTACTGTTTACATACTTCCCAAGGTGTAAGAGTCTTTTCTTTTTGAGAATTTGCTTTTCAGTTGTTTCATACTTACCATATATATGGATCTTTTAAATTTGTATGCCAAGTAAATTTAATGTTATACCAAATATTCAATTTCTATACCAAATAAAGCCTTAACTATTTATGCTAACTGAAGTATCAGGAATGACTTTCCTGAAGAAAGAGATGAAAAAGGAGATTCCAGACCAAGGGAACAATGTGAATATATGGATGAGTCAGGAAATTTAGGGAATGTTCCGGAAATGATGAGTGATCCTGTATAACTAAAACAGGCCTGAGTACAGCTTGAAGATAAAATCTAGTTTACAACATGTTTGCTTAGGCTGAGTAGTGGTTTTTAAATGTTTGAATTATTTGTCAATATTTAATATTTGGGAGATTTCACATTATACTTCAGATTCCTGGTTTGTCTTGAAACACTGGGATGGAAACTTGGAGCTTGCTTTCTGCTTCACAATATAAATTAATCAGGCTGGGCTGAGTTCTGTAATAAACAACTGCAAATTTTTAGTAGTTTAACACAATAAATATTTACTTCTTCCCAAAGTGATAGTTCAGCAAAGGTGTTCTTGATCTGGCACCTTTTCTGAATAGCCCTCTACCAACTGATATAGCTAAGAAACGAACTCGTTTTATTTTATGAATACACACTGCATGGGTAGGTTTTGTGGTCCAGGCCTGGATATGGTGTTTGTAAGTCTCACTCATGTTTCGTGAGCCAGAAGTCAAAAACACATGCCTCACCTAATGGCAGTGAGGGCTGGGAAATATATTTTAGTTGAATGCTCAGAAGGATAAGAAAATGGCTTGTGAAAAACTAGCCATTTTCTGCTACACGACAACTGGTTGCAGATGAATATTCTTTACTCCCTTTATCAGGGCAGGTGTCCATTTTTTTACCACAGTCTGCAACCAGCCAGCTGAACTCATCTGGATTGACTGTCTCACCGCTGTGGCCATTTGAGTAAACCTCAGGATAGAAAATGGAAAAGTGTATGTCTGGAAGTAGTCTAAAAAGCTCCTTCTGGAAATGGAAAAGTCTTAGTAGACCTTGCAGATCTTTTTTAAGTGAGAGCACAATTACCTCTTTAGGTCAATGGACCATATGAAGATGTACCAGGAGAAATAATTATATGGTCTTTCAACCAATAACTGAGTATTTAATAACTTTCAACATTGCTTTTGCTATACTTCTAAATGAAATGAAATACTTGTGGCACTTTTATGATGCCAATATTTGTCTCACAGTCAGAGAACTCTGATTTGTAGACTGTGATTTTTGGATGATAGAGAAATATTTAATACATAGCTTAGCTGTTTGATACTTTTCTCTTTAAAACTGTCAGTTTCTTGATTGTTCAGACCAAGCCTAAAAATGTCAGGATAAAGCTAACATTTTTTGAAAAACTTTGCTTTTGCAGGCATAGTTTTTAAAAGTTGTATCTCTCAAGGCTGGGAACATCTTAGGAGTGTCTATTGTGATTTTCCTTTAGGCACTTGCTAGAGGGAGGGGAATATGTGGTAAATATTCAGATGCAACGTTAGTGATAGAAAGGAACTTGAGGACCACTGAATATAACCTTATTTTACAATGAAGTCACTGAAGTTACAGGAGGTAAACTGCTTTGTCCAATTACTCAGAGCCATTTACATTTTAGGGAACTTCTAGGTTCCTTTGCCCCATAGTCCTTTCATTTATCTTCAAACTGTCATTAAATTATACAAATACCCCTGAGTTGATGGTTTAGGGGATATTCTGGTGGTATCAGCAAAGAAAGGAGAGGCTTAAGGTGGGACACAGATAGACATAGATTAGGAAGTGTAGCACGGAACTGGATTAGAAAAAATACTATATCATATCCTTTACCAAAATACACTAGAGGTAGTCGACCCCTGAAAAGACCGAAAGATATCAGAGCCTCCAAATGCATATAAAACAAATGATACTGTCTCCTGCTATTGTTCCTTCATTCACCAGCAGGAACTTATTGTACCTAGCCACTATTGTCCTCACTATTAGGTCCAAGCTCACTCAAATTTTGCTCCCAACCTGACCGAGGGCAGAAATAATAACAGTAGGCACAATTTCAGTGTTGGATCAGGAGCAAGTTTCCCTTGTGCTACTTTTGTTATTTTTCTATGAAAGAAAATATCTTTGCAGGATTCTGATTTCCTGTTGTCCAGATTTGTTAGTCTAGTACCTGGATACTTTATTGCCTCATCATCTTTGTTTCCCCTACTTTTCTTCCCCAGAGTACCAATTCCGTCCTTCTACACCTCTTCATTCTTCATGTTACATAGCCCAGCCCCCAGCCCTGGATGCTCTTTGTCTCACCTGTTCTGACCATCCTAATCCCACAATGATTTAATTATTTGCTCTTTATATATCTCCAAATTGTACTAAACAACCTAAGCTTGCAGCCTAAGATTTAAGATAAAAATTACCTGGCCACTAAATATGTGCTCTACAGTAACTTTGCATAGTGCATAAGGTTACCTGGTTCTAAGAAAATGTATTCCCAATTCTTGCTTCATTTCTTTCTTAAAAAAAAAAAAAAAATGTTTTTATTGACTTGAGAGAGGGAGGAGAGGAGAAGGAAAGAGAGAGAAAATATCAATTTGAGAGAGAAACATTGATTGGTTGCCTCCTGAACACACCCCAAATGGGGATCGAACTCAAAACCTGCACATGTGCCCTCACGGGAATTGGACCAGCGACCCTTCGTTGCACAGGAGGATGCTTAACCAACTGAGCCACACCAGCCAGGGAACTACTTCATTTCTTTATTTTGTTATTAGAACAGAGATGTGTAACAACACTGATTTGGGGGCAGTTATCCCTTCCTAACTGTGTTCAATGAAGTTCCTCTATACACTACTGAAAAGCTTTTTGTCTTAAATAAATTATATTAACAAAAGTCATTGATACTGGCCTATGTACTGGGCAGACCAACATAGCAGTATAATGAAAGGTTTAGTATTTGTTAAATTGCCTCTGGGTTTTATTTAACTTCCCCAAATACTTCAGAGTCCAGTTCTCAGAATTTAACCTCATATGTGCTTCAAGTTTTAACAAACCCATTCTGACAAAAAAGAAATACATTTTAGCAGGAGAATTAGATAAGGTACTGAAGTTTTAGAGATCTAAAATTTGACTTTAAAAAGTGTTAGATAACCTAATATAAGCTTTGGAAAAACAAATGTGCTTAAAAAATATATGATGTTACTATCTAAAAAATAATAAAATTTACTCAGATTTATCATCAATCATTTTCTGACTCTTAGCACACCACAAACTCTCTCTTCTGATATGTAAATTTGGTCTTCCAGATATTCACTTATAATTTCATTGTTATCTTAAAGTCTTTGATAATTCATGTGTCTTGTGATTTTTAAGTTGTGTACTAGATATTTTATATAAAAATAAAATAGAAAATAGAAGAAAAGGGAACACTTCCCAACTCATTTTATGATTCCAGTATTACACCAAAACCACACAAAGACATCACAAAAAATAAAATTACAGACCAATATCTCTTATTAATATTGATGAAAAAATCTTCAAAATGGCAGCAAAATCTCAGACATCTCTCCTAGCAATATGTTTGCTGATACATCTTCTAGGGCAAGAGAAACTAAGGAGAAAATAAACAAATGGGACTGCATCAAAATAAAAAGCTTCTGCACAGCAAAAGAAACCATCAACAAAACAAAAAGGGAGCCCACTGAATGGGAGAACATATTTGCCAACAACACATCTGATAAAGGGTTAATATCTAAAATATATAAGGAACATATACAACTTAACAAAAGGAAGACAAACAACCCAATTAAAAAATGGGCAAAGGACCTAAATAGACACTTCTCCAAAGAGGACATACGAATGGCTGAGACATATGAAAAAATGCTCAATGTCACTAATCATCAGAGACGCAAATTAAAGCCACAATGAGGTATCACTTCACACCTGTTAGAATGGCTCCATCAACAAGTCAACAAAGTACAAGTACTGGCGAGGGTGTGGAGAAAGGGGAACCCTAGTACACTGCTGGTGGGAATGCAGACTGGGGCAGCCACTATGGAAAGCAGTATGGAGTTTACTCAAAAGATTAAAAATTGACCTGCCATTTGACCCAGTGATCCCACTGCTAGGAATATATCCTAAGGGACCCCAAACACCAATCACAAAGAACTTATGCACCCCTAAGTTCATAGCAGCACAATTTACAATAGCTAAGATCTGGAAACAGCCCAAGTGCCCATCAGTAGATGAGCGGATAAAAAGCTGTGGGACATTTACACCATGGAAAACTACGCAGGATCTTTTATCCTTTGGCACAGCATGGAGGGAACTAGAAAGTATTATGCTAAGTGAAATAAGCCAGTCAGAGAAAGACAAGTACCACATGATCTCACTTATATGTGGAATATAATGAACAAAATAAACTGATGAACAAAGTGGATCCAGAGACACAGAAGCTTGGAACAGACCGAGGGATCTCAGAGGGAAGGTGGGGAGGGGGAAGTGGGTGGGGAGAGATTAATCAAAGAACTTATATGCTTGTAAGCATTACCCATGGACACAGACATTGGTATGGGGAAAACCTGGGAGTGGGATAAATGCAGGGCACAGGGGATCAATGGGGGTAAAAAAGGGACATCTGTAATATTCTCAAAATAAAAAAATAAGTAAAGAAAAAAATAAAAGAAAAAAATCCTCAACAAAATGCTATCAAACTGAATCCACAATCATATAAAAATAATTATACATTATGCCCAAGTAAGATTTATCCCAAGAATGCAAGGTTAGTTTAACATCTAAAAATCAATTAATATAATATATCCTATCATAGAATAAAAAATCACATGATTATCCCCATAGACACACACACACAAAATTTGATAAAATGCAGTGCCATTTTATGTTAAAACCACTCAACAAGTTAGGAATAGAACATAACTTACTCAACCTGATAGAAAGCTTCTATAAAAAACCCACAGCTAACATCACACCTAATGTAAAAGACTAAATGATTTTACCCTATGATCATGAATAAAAAAAGGATTTCTATTCTTACCACTGGAAAGAATTAACATTTTTTCTGTTTAACATTTTTCTGGAGATTCTAACCAGAGCAATTAGGAAAGAAAAACAAATAGAAAACATCAGATTGGAAAGGAAGAAATAAACTGTTTCTATTTGCAGATGACATGATCTTATATATAAAATCCCCTAAGGAATCAACTAAAAAATTATTAGAACTAATAAACCGTGCAGCAAGTTAGATAATCCAAGATAAATATACAAAAATTAATTTTATTTCTATACACTTGCAATGAATAATCTGAAAAGAAAATTTATAAAATAATTTCACTTATAATAGCACCAAAAAGAAACACTTAGGAAAAAAATTTTAAAGAAATGCAAACCTTGCACTTTCAATATTGCAGAACATTATTGAAAGAAATTAAAGAAGACCTAAGTTACTGAGAAAACATTTCATATTAATGGATTGAAAGAAATCTCATTATGATGGCAATACTCCCTAAACTGATCTACAGATTCAATGCAATACCTATGAGAATCCCAGATTAATTATTTGTAAAAGCTGACAACCTGATTCTAAAATTCACATAAAATTGCAAATGTCCTACGATAGTCAAATCTATTTTTAAAAAGAAAAACAAAGCAGTAAGGGTGACAATTCCTGATTTTAAAACATACTACAAAGCACACTAATCGAGACTGATACTAGCACCAGATGGACCTGTAGATCAATAGAATAGAATTGAGAGTCCAGAAATAAACCAAAACATCTATGGTTAACTAATTTGGGCAAGCAATAAAATATTCAGGCCTCAGATTTTGTCATCTCAGGTACCTCTGTCTCCCCAAAGATTCTCATAATTCAAGCATAAACCCTGCCTTAAACGATCCAGGAGGGTTTAATAGGAAGGCGGCCATAGCCAAAGCAGGCCCTCAGAATCGTATGAGGAATTTCTCTAGCCTCCTGAAGCAGTGCTGCATCTGTGCAGGAGGGATTCTGTAAAGCGGGGACTGAGTCACCTGTCTTGGGTACTGTGGTAAAAAATGGTTAGGCCCAATGATACAGTAAGAACTAGATCATGGAAGTATATAACTTTTCTTGTGCAAGAAACTCTGTGTATGCCTTAGGTACAACATGCCCCTTTTTATTCCACTCACATAAAATGCACAAGTCCATAGACTGCAATCTTTTCATGTAAAAGATTCCTCGCGTCTCATTTCCTAACACTGACCAATACATATCAGGTGTTCCTCTGTGAACAACCAAAGACCAAACAAGGAGCTGAGGTACCCACTTGTATCCTCAGTATGGCGTATATCCCAAATATACATGGCTCAGCCTCATTCTGGGATCGTTAGAAAACCAAAGTGAAAAGAATCATAAACAGTTTCTAAGGAACCAATGTTCAGCACAACTCAGTGGCTAATAATAATAATAATAATATAATAACAATAATAATACACTTAAGTAGTACTTAGTATGTACTTTACGTTTAAGCCTTACCAAAATAAAACAAAACCCTGTGAGTTAGCTACAACTATTATTCCCATTTTACAGATGAAGAAATTGAGTCAAAAAGTAGTCAAGGAATTTGTTCAAGCCACAGGCAATGGTTTGTTGTATACAGAGCTCATAGGCAGAAAAAATTGAATTATGTTACTATTTTATTGCAGGTTAGAGTCATTAATTATACTAACTATAATGTGATTTATTGTCATGCTAATGAAGATCAAGGCTGACGATTCTGACAATGTACTGAATAGAATAATTCTTTATATTATATTGACTTATATTATGAAACATTCATTCCTTTCTGCCTTCTCCTTTCATGTCAACTTTACCTAATTTCTGAAGTGAAAGAAAAGATGTTTGTGAAATATACAAACCAAAGGAACTTAGGAAAAAATCCAAATTTATACTTATCACTTTCAAAGAGAAAACACAATATTGCTTTTATCCTTTAACAATTGTGCCTTTGAAACAATAAAAGGACAGTGCTGTGAACTAAATGAATCTTTTCCATTACTGTGCAATGTCCATAAACCACATGTTGAGAGCCACTTTAATGATGCCTAACACTGTATTATCTTGTACTGTGCTTATCAGTGAGAAACACTTCCCCAAATGAGGATTTACCCTAAAGATGTATTTGAATTGCCAGAGTGCTCCCATCCCCAGTCATTCTGTTGAAAAATATGAATTCCTTTTGGTTGAGAGTAGACATGGGTGTGGTGAAAGTGAGGCTGAGAAAAAGCCTTTGGAGGCAAAAGCGTAGAGAGATAACTTTTAGGTGATGGTCCAAGAAAGAGCAAGCAGATTTATATTTCCTATGAAATATGTTTAAAATAAAAGAGCTGCGATGAGACAAAACAAGATAAACTTTTAAAAAACAATGATCATATGATGTGTACATTTCTCTTAACACCGAGTATTTACCAACTATTTAAATAGCAATCAGGCCTATTGGAAAATAATAAATTTGATACTATACTGCAAAGCCAATTCTAAAGCAAACACTGGGTCAAACATATAATCAATAAATAAGAAACAAAACATCAATACGAATAACAACAAAACACCCTCTCTTCCAAACTGCAAGGAGGTTTATATTTTTACCAAAAATATTTGGCAATACATTCTCACAATGATATGTGACAGGATGAACCACTGCGGTGACGATGTAAAGCTTCCGTCTAAGAAATCGTAGGTTCACTTTTCCAAAATTTCAACGACAGGCTTATATTTCTATATTAAGTTTTATAAACTCCAACTCTGAAGGTAACATCTTAAATTTATATTTCTTGTGTAAATCTGAGTAATAAAAACTTCTAAAGTAATTATGAATGTAAATACATTTTTGCCTTCTAGAGCTCACAATAATTTTTAAATTAACAGTAAGGTATTTATTCAGTAATTAGAGTAGGGGAGTAAAATAAGGACTAAGTTATACCTAAAGTACCATAATAGTAAAAAAAAATTACCTAAAACTAACAATTTAAAATTCTTTATCATCTTCAAATGAATACTATTCCTGGTTTCTAAATCCCTATTTCCATCCTTCCTTCTCTAAGCAATTTTACACCTGGCTCCATAATAACCTTTTAAGAAAGTATATATAGTAACTTATTATGTATCACATCAAAATTATTCAAACTTAATTACTTCCTGCTAACTCTTTTCTCTTCCTATGCTTTGCTGCCTTTTTAAATTTTTATTTTTTGGTCAACTCATCTCAATTTTAGCATTTTTTTATATTATATTGAAATGGCATAGAAATGCTCTGTCCAGCCTCCTTTGAACTTTCTCCATGGGTTAGCTTGTACTCTTCAGTTCCTACATAAAAACAGAGTGCTCAAGACTAGCAAGAAACTCTCATGTTAATTTGTATTCATGCTGAACAAAATCATAATGTAAAAATAAGTTTAATTTTTTAATTTTAAAAATTGAATCCACAAAACAATCATTTTACTTAAAATATATTTAATTATGAACTTGGAAAAATCTTTCATGAGCATTCAATTATGTAAAGAAATACCATAAAGAAAAAAAATCAGTGGTTTAATCATTCATTAATTAGACTAGCATAAATTCATGAAGCGTAACATCATGTGAAGAACCCTGCAAGACAGTTTTTTCACTGACTTAATTAAACAAGTCTTACATTCTTCTCTTGTTTTTCTTGCCACTTCAGGAACTGTATAATAAACAGTTATATATAATTTATATTTGTCTGTTTCTAGGATTTTAAAAATTATATTCTCAGTGCATCTGGCCTCAAGATGAATATCTCTACACTTGGATATTTTCTTTTCAGAGGGACAAAGATAGAATTCATGTTGGGAAAAGGAACTGCTCCTAAATCCAAGCAGCTGTTTTCCAGAACTCTGCATTCCTAGAAATGACTGAGTCAGCCGGTGGGATTTGAACATGGATAAACTGACAAATTTTCACATGTGAGCTTTTCAATGAGAGGGATGATCTTTTTAAAAATATTAATGTTCTTTTCTCTTATGTATTTTTGTGTACCTGATCTTATCACTCAAAATATATGGTTTTTAGAGCAAAAATGTAAAGACAGTGTTAACATGTTACTTATTACATCCAAAGTAAAAATTAGGCAACAAAACATCATTGACAGAGAAAGGATTTTCTAAATTCTTCTCCATCTATGCCCCCTCCACTTCATACCTCCCCCTGGAATATCAAGAGGAAAATTTAGTTGATTACATCATAGTTTTATGTAAAAGAAAGTTTTGACAAGAAGAGAAATGGGGAAAATCTATTTCCTACCTGCCCTAAGGAATTGTGGGGGAAGAAAGGGAAGAGATAAAAAGAGAGCACATGCAAAGGTCACATTTTGTCTCTCCCTTTTTCAAGTTGACCCCATGATTGATGGGCATTTAGAAATATCAAGCTAAATTAGAGGAAATTAAGGATAGGATGCTTTTGCTATGTTCCGTGCAAAGGACTCTGGAGTAAAATTGCCTCTGTGCAGATGGTGTCAAGTCTAAATAAAGCTGGTGGTGATTTGTGTGGTTGGACAGAAAAGTCCCTGATATTTTGCCTTCCTGAATAGAGTAGATGAAAGCAAAAAGCAGATGACCATCTGGAAGGTCATATGGCCAGAGGCGGCCTCCAACAAGGAGGAAGACAGAGGTCGTGAGGAAGATCATCTGACCCAAAGTCAAATAGGTGTCACGCCCAGGCCTAACCAGTTCTACAATGAAATTGAAACAGCCAAGGAGGACTTTGTATCTCTGGCTACTAAGACAAGAGAGACCAAGACCCAATTCACAGCACAGATTGCCTTGGTAAGGTACATGTCAGGCATGTGAGATCTCTTAAGAAACCAGAAGATTCAGAGGGCTCAATGCACATTTGAAGAACATCCCTCATTAATGCCAAAAGTTTCCATTAGTCTCCTGCTTCAATACCAAAATTTTGTTATAAAGAAGAGTAGGGATGGGGATGGAGGTATGAAGGAAAGTTTTTAAATAATTAAATGTTTAAAGTTGCCAATGAAACTAAAAAAATGGTAAATTTTATTGCCCCTTGTTTACCAATAGGTATGTAGACACAGGAGGAAGACCATATCTACTATAGGCCAAGTAAAGATGCTAAAACTTTTTTTTATATATATATGAGTGATCTTGTGTATAAATGATGTCCTCAAGACATTAATTTGGAGATATGGATTATATGTCTTTCAACTTTAGTCTACTGTTACATTGCATTTGTTATATATTCTTACATGAAAATTTAATAATAATAACAATAATAATAAGTAGCTAATATTACTATGTGTTAGACATGGTCCCAAATTATTTACATGAGATATCTTATTTATTCTTCACCAAAATCTTGGGAGGCACTCTTATTATTCCTTTTTTTTTTCTTCTACCAGATGAAAAATAACAAAGCAGAGAATGGTTAAATCATTTGCCAAAAGTGTAGATTCCAACCAAGGCATTTTGACTACAAAGCTTGCTTTTTAAATCATTGACTATGAGACTGGTTTTATTACACTGTTCACTTTGATCTGAAGCTGTGTCAAGGAGGTTGCTTGGCACCAAATAGGAAAAAATGTCTGGAGAAATAAAAGAATTTTTACTGAGTTGATCATGTCTATGTTTTAATAAGACAATTTCATTTTGGGTTGTTTCTCCATGAACTTAAAGCAGTATTGCACTTGCTTAAGCTATATGAGTTAAAAACTCTCTTGTTGGGAGCTCAGTGCCTCTATTGGCCTGCTTATAGTTCTGAGCTTTAGACTGAGAAGATGCATTCAACTCATGAAACAGAGACTCTTTAATGTAATAATTAACCTGAGATAGTCTGTCTTTTTGTGATCACCCTTACTCTATGTACTGCTTCTGCATTTTTCTTCTCCTTTTCTCCACTCTTTCAATTCATTAATTTGATCTCTGTTCCCTTCATGTTTATCTCATTTTTTCCACTCATATTCTTTAATCAGTATTCTGGGGAGGCAGATATTTTTCTTCATTATTCTGGGGAGGCAGATACTTTTCTTCGCTAATCCTCTGTCATTGTCTATCAATATGATCAGCACAACTATGGCAGAAAGAATATTAAAATAAAAGGCAGAAGTTCAAAATCATTTGATGCTGACTAATCATTTAATTTTTCTAGGTCTTGGTTTCATCACTTTTTATATAAAGGGATTAAATTAGAAAGTCTGAAATTTATTCTGGTTCAAGGATTCTTGATTAAGCTTGTTGAGTTTGCTATTTACATTTTACATAGAATATGACTACTTTAGGATGTGTCTACACAAACATTAAATCTATTTAATAAAAATATTCTCTTTGAAACCAAACATCTGGGAGAACTGTATATTGGACTTGTTTGACCTAATACTTAAGCACCACTGCATAGACTTGGCCAGTCAATATATTATCTTAACCAATAGCTTGTACCTAGTTCCCAATAAGCATTTCTACATGTAAATTAAGTTCTTCTAATACCTGTATTTTAATTACAACTAATTATAACTTTTCAAGAGCTAGTAAAATTTGAATGAAACACCAGTTTTGTTGAACTTACATTCAAGAAACAGAAAGATTATTCTCTCTAACTGATTCTATGAATATCCTAGCTGAACTTGAGAATGAAACAACCAACCTGGTTTCCTATAGAGTTTTAATTTTGATTTTGGAATGCTTGGAAGAATTAATTCCACTGCCACCAATAACCCTAGCTGGCATCTAACAATTCATAAGCTCTCTCTTCCTCATACTCGCATATCTACTTTATTCCTTAGAACCTCAGCTTGTTCATTCCCCTTGATCATTCCTTAGTGATGGTGAAGCACATTTGGCCACCATCCTCCTTATAAAAAGAACTAAAGTACTTGAAGGTGTCCCCCTCCAGGATATCATCTTCCAGATGCATTGATCTATCTTAGCTTTCAGCTTGAAATTTATTTTGCCATTGTCAAAGTGTGGAGTATGTTTGCATGGATGCACAGGATAAAACAAATAATTATGATTATGTGGTCACCTTGCTTCATGGTTACTGGAGGAAGTTTGGATGCAAATAATTAAAGAATGGAGACTGTTTGGAAATGAGAAGTTTGGTTTAGTTACAGTGACTCATGGTAATAAAAACTTCTATTTATTGATTATTTATATTATGTGACATTTTCAGCTGTTTTTAGCTAGTTAGGAACAGCGTCAGAGAAAGTAGATATTTGGATACAGCCATTCTGGGTTTTGCCTGACAGACTGGTGGGACAAATAGACAATAGGGCAAAAGAGTTAAGCTTATTGATAGAAAACTGTTTCATGGAAATTAAGCAGGATAAAGAGGGACATAAAGGAATGAGATAGATGTTGGATTTGGACAAAGTAGAGGGTCCTCTTTTACAATTACCACTGATAATAATAACAAGGGAACATTTTGCTAGTTAAGATGAATATCTTTTGGTTCTGATTTAAACCCACTTTGTATCAGTTAAAACATAATTTAACGATATCCAAACAAACAATCCTGGTGTGAGGTGATGACACCAAAATGGTGGCATAAAAGATCCAGCTTCCATCTCTCAACAAAGATCAACAAGTAGACAGATACCTACCAACAAGAGCAGCTCCAGGAGAGCTCTGGAGTTCATTTAAGAAACTTCAGCAACACACTGGAATAACACAAGAAAAAACAACAAAAAACTGATAATAACCATACAAAAAGAGAAGAAAGACAGATTCACTCTGCCTATATCATCCTGTCTTCCAAGCCAGCATTTCTCAGCACCAAGAGGAAATTTCCCAACTAGAAAGAGTTCTCATTGCCAGGAAAAGAAGAGTGGGGGTCAGGAACCATCTTCCTCAACCTTTTGGGGCACAACACCAAGGTCCTACTTTGGTTTCATCCCCTTAGACTGACAAAGATGAGATGTATAAAGACAGTTAGGAACAAGGAAGAAAAGCAGGGGTTACCAATGGCAGCTACACAGTGAGAGTGATCATAGCTCCCAGTGACTTGCTCTGCAACAATCCCAGAAGTTTTTGCCACTGACAAAGCCAATGGATACAAACCTTTTGCAGATTTCACTAGTTTTCACTCACAGATAGTCTCATTCACTGATTCTAGCCACCTGGTCCCTTCTTGTTCCTTCCCCTTATTTGCCTCCCCTAGAGTCTGGGAATGGCACCAGCAACCAACCAAGGCCCCTGTGGCTGAGTGCAAAATGGCAGTTTAGACAGCCATGACTGATCCACAATGCCATGTGCATGCTTGGGCTAACCCCTCCAGCTCTGCAATGGCCTTTAGCACTATTTGAATACCCATGGGGGAGACTGTGCAACCACAGGAGACCACACTGACACCAAGGTCCCTGTAGCTGCTTGTGGGCCTAAATCAGGCCCTTTCTTCTGCCACTGGCCTGTACCAGTGCACTAAGTTTCAACTAACCCACCCAGCCATGTTCCTGCACACCCTCTGCTGTGGAGAGACCCAGCAAACAAAGTAGTGAAGACCAACAGTCAGGGCCTCTACAGCTGCCAGTCAGCCTATAGTTGGCCCCAGACCTTGCTACCTACACTGGCTCTCATCACTACATATGTGTCTGCAAACGGCTCTTTCTACTACACAGGCACCTGTACCTGGCCCCCACAGCAGTGTGTGCATACCACTGGCTATGGCTACAACCTCTGCCTTCTCTGGTTCCCAGCCACTGGACCAGGAGGTACCACTGAGGACACCAACAGCCTTTGCAACCACTGCAGAATCCTCATATCACTTGCCAAAAAACACACAAATGTTGAAGTTGTGAGCCCCAGTGACCTGAGTTGAAGAGAAATCACACTCTCCTGGACCCAGTGCCACCACACCTTCCTGCACTTGGCCTCTTACACCACCAGACTAGGATGATAGCACACTCTAGCATGCCACCACCCACTGAAAGTTTTCTTCTACTGAAGTCAGTCCACAATGCCTGGAAGAGGTAACTGCCTCTTCAAATATGCACACACCCACATAAAGCTTCAGGGATCACTAAGAATCAGAGAAACATGAGTCTACCAAAGGAATACAGTGAAACTCCAGTTCCTGTCCCCAAAGAAATGTCAACCCAGGAATTGCCTGACAAATAATTCAAAATAATTGTTCTAAAAGTGCTCAGAAACCTATAAGAGAACACAGGTAAACACTTTAACAAATCAGGAAAACAATAAGAGAATAAAATGAGAACTCCAACAAAGAGCTAGAAAACATAAAAAAGAACCAAACAGAAATTTTGGAGCTGAAGAATACACTGGCTGAACTGAAGAATTAAATAGAAAAGAGACTTGACTAAGCAGGAGAAAAGTTCAGTGGGCCTGAACACTGATCAATTGAAATTATACAATCAGAGGAGCAAAAAGAAAAAAGATGAAAAGTGTGAATAAATCTTGCAGGATTTATAGGACATCATAAATAGACAAAATGTGCACATCATTGGAATCCCAGAATGAAAAAAGAGGGAGAAAAGGGTAGAAAGCTTATTTAAAAAATAATGGCTGAGAACTTTCCAAATCTGAGAAGCAGTTGGAACATTCAAGTTCATAAAGATAACAGGTCACTTCAAAATTTTAATCAAAACCCATCTTCTCCAAGACATATTATAATAAAACTGTCTAAAATAAAAGACAAAGAATTTCAAAAGCTGCAAGAGAAGAAAAATTCTCTCAAACAAGGAAATCTCATAAGACTACTAGCAATTTCTAAGCAGAAACCTACAGGCCAGGAGACAATGGAATGATACATTCAGTGCTGAAGGAAAGAACAGTCAACCCAGAAAACAAAGGTGAGATAAAGACTTTCCCTAACAAAAAAAAGCTGAGAAAGTTCATCAACAATAATCCTGCCTTACAAGAAATACTGAAAGGAGTTCTTCAGGCTGAAATAAAAGAATGCTAATTAGTAACATGAAGAAACATCTGAAAATATACAACACACTGGTAAATGTAAGTATATAGTCAAATTCAGAATACTCTAATGCTGTAATATGATGGTGTGTTAACCACTTAACTCTAGTGTGAAGGTTAAAGGAAACCCAGGATAGACCAGTGTGAAGTCGCTCTTGTGCCAGGACAAGCAACATTCTAGCAGCTCTTTTGGATGAGAGGATAAGAAACTGAGTTCAAGGCAGAAGTGGCTTGATAGTGTTAAGTATTCAAATTGAATTCTATAATTACTTGACACTTTTAGCGATGATATGAAATGGAATAAGAAGGTGTAATTGTACAATTCAGCAAATAGACAGACCCCTTACTAGGTTAAATATTTATTGATGTGTTCAGTAGAAGTGCAGTAATTAAATGGAGCGGGCTCTGGCTGAAAACCAATTCATCAAATCCATTTCAGTTCTTATGTTAACCATGGGCAATAGCTCAATCTGAGCCTCAGTTTCCTCACCAGCAAGAAGTGCTTGATTTTTATTGCTCTATGGCTTTTTTCAGCTCTAAGATCTGTGATTGTGTCTTCTGTTTTCACATTTCCTGGAGATGTGCTAATAACTTAGATGTATTCACAAGCAGAAGATCATCTGTTGCTTGTTGGAGATTGAATCCAAGAAGGGTTTAATTTTATGATTTTAAAGAGGCCTGAGAAAGTGTATTTCCTCCATGTGGTTTTGGTTATAGGAAAATGTAAAGTACATCTCTGCTTCATTTTGTGGGTGGTCAAATAGGAGGAAAGTAAACAAAGTCTAGTTCTGTAATACTTAAGTCACTGCAATTCTGTGTTTGTAGAAGCTGCCTGAAAAAAGATAAACAAATAAATGCTCAAATCAAGTGAAAAAAGAAAACTTTTTGTTATATCCAGCCAAAAACACATAGACTATACTACTTCTTAAAATGGAGAAAACTAAAGATGCCAGGCTTTAATCATTTTAACAATCTCTTCCACTGTTGCACAAACACGTAGAGAACCCTCCCTAACATCATCTTTGCAACATTAATAATGTGCAAGTTAAATTCAAGTAAACCAAAGTTACATTTTACAAGTTTTCTTTGTCTTTTGCTATATATAACAAAAATTTAAAAATATATGGAGTTTTAATATAACAGGATATAATAGAGGTTTGTAGAGGCCCACATATAATCTGCAGGCTTTCTTCCAAAAGAGTCACAGCATTATGGAGTTGAGATTTTTTCTGAGGAAAATGTAACTAAATATTTTGAAAATATATCATGGAAGTTTTTCTATCAGCTAAATGAACTCTGTGCTTTGATGCATTAAATCAATTATTATAGAATATTTACCATACACTGAGTAAAGATGCAGATAAGACTTCAAATTCACATGTTTCATTATTTAAAAGTATACAAAATTTATTTATTGATTCTGAATATAAATACTGATTAAAAATCAACTTAATGCTATTTGCTGATAAAGAAAAATTAAACTGCGAAACAGTAAATCTCTAAGAAAATGTTCTCATTCACATGATCTGTGTTTTACTCATGCATAGATATGTGGTATTTCTCTGTTTATAATTTTTTCAAATAATTCAAGAAATTTTAAAATGGAAATTATCATTACAATTTGGGATCATTCAATCAAATCCCATACCTGGAAGTGTTGAAAATTCCCCTTTTATTACTAAGGCAGTTTCTATATCTTTAATAAGCACCTCCTTCCATTATCAGATGTTTTCTGAAAAAAATATATAGCATGTTGAAACCTTAAAACTGGAAGATATAGAGACATTTTAAATATTTTATTTGAGTCATTTTTCTTGGCTTTTTGTTTTCTGTATGTATAGTATAACGATATTCATATGTGCATTAATGAGGGCTAATGCTAAAAGAGAAAGTAATATCCTAATACTCAAACCACAACTATTAGCCCATATGTGGCTCTCTTCTGTGCTAAGAAAATATAACTGAAAAGTTTTAATTTTTATTTCACAGTTGAGAAAATTAACAACCTGAGTTATTTAAAAACAAAAATACTTATAGATAGAAGGAAGATTCCATCAATCTTCAATCTTTTAACTAACTAGTTAATAATTTTCTTATTTAGTTAGCATGTAAAAGGACAATGTGAGTTCTTAATTTCAAAGAAATTAAATCAAAGTTTTGACTTTAAGTTTTTTAAATCATTAGCTAGTCAATTCATCCTCTTGTCAAAGAACAAGAGAAAAGGTATAAGGAGTGAATTTCCAACACATACTCCATGTGAAAGTCCCTGACACCCGGTTAGCAATTACTTTGAAACCATCCTTTGTAATTTGCTCTGTATGTGTGTGTGTGCTATCTCAGTACTAGAGGCCATTGTTTTATTTTATTTTACTCTTTAAAAATAAGGGTGTAAATAGTTTTGAGCTTTAAAAAGCTCTGAAAAAAATAATTATTTTAACATTTGGTTGCTTGCTATTTTTCTCCTTTAGTTAAGATGATAAAATATGAAATGCATGGATTCATTTTTCCTGTATGACTTGGAACTACGTGTGGTCTGTATGTGACTATGAATCACGCAGTTTTACAGACTGAAGTACAATGAGTCAAGCCCAAAATTCGATAATGAGAAGTTTAATTTTCATCTAAATTCCCTGTTATTACATGGAAATTCTCTATATTGGCAAAAAAATGAAAAAACAATCAATCAATCAAACAAACAAACAATAAAACCATCCCTAGAAGCTCTAAATGTATGAGTAGATTGTGTTTGCATTTAATATCTACCTGTACTTGAAGTAGAACAATCTTAAGAATTTTCAATTATGGCAGAATATGCACTCATTTCACTCTCAATTATTTATTGAGTGCTCATCACTTGTTAGTAAATATATAAGCAAAATAAGATAGGAAAATAAAACATATCTTTCTTCTCAGGGAACCATAAATCAACGTATGCTATTTGAAGCTGTGGGAATTCTTGAGGTCCTCTAGGGTGAGACTGAAGATTGAGAATAGAAGGTGACAAAAGACAAAACCCAAGAGGCACCAGAGTTTAACAGGAGGGAAAAAATTATCCCCCAAATGATTGAGGAGTGGCCATAGGAGAAGAATAAGAATGGTGTCAGAAAAGAGGGCAAGAAGAAACATTCGTGAAGAATATTGGTTAAATTCCAACAAGGTGCTGTTTACTTTTCATTGTGTAACAAGAGAAATGTTTAAAAAATAATCCTCAATTTACATTATTTTTCTCTCCCTATACCCCATCTAATATTTCAGTTTCAGGGAAGTAGATTGAGGAGATGTCAATTCAGGTAATCAGAGAAAACTATGGAGCATAGCCAGCCACTTCCCATCTCAGAAATTGTGGTAAAACAAATGAGAGAGTGGAGGGATAGCTGGTGGGTGAGAGTCTTAGATCCAATCCTCCCCTCTTTGGACATTGGCCTGGAATGTAACAAATGGGTTAGAGAAATTGAAAGTGCCAAAGGAAGGAGGTTTTAGAAGTAATTGATCTAGAAGGTGATTTCATGCCAACAGAGTCCTTGCCAGGACATCTCTGAGGGAGGCATGGTGTAGTCGAGCAGGGAAAAGTCCTCATTTTACAAGGATCATGAATGCCAGATTTAGAACCAGCAGTTCTGCCATGTGGCCTGATGTGCGGTGGCAAAGCGAGAGATGAGACAGCAGGAGATCACTGGAGGCTGAGGCCACTCAGAGGGGTGTGGAGCACTAGGGAAGACAAGTAAGCGGAGAAGGAAACCTCAGGTCTGAGCAAACCAGGAATGAATGGGCTGCACCTTACTCAGCAATCCCCAACAAGATGACCTTGGGCAGGTCAGCTCATCCATATTTTAAGGGGGAGAGCTGCAGCATGCATCTGATTACCAGCAGAAAGCTAGAGGATTCTTTTTCCCCCTGTCACAAAACGGTCTTTCTCACATTTCAGGGGAGGAGTCTGAAAGTTCTGAGCTATTATTGCAAATGACTGAGCTAAATCTAAAGAGACCCTTCAATTTTTAAATATTACAAGTTTTTAACTAAATTGATCTGTTTTTCACTTCCCCTATCTTGCATCTACTCAGTGGATGAGGGTGATAGGAAGATAAAATCAATTTTAGAAAATAAGAAGTTGTCTATTTTTCTGTACAAATATTGCAAAGTGAGCAATTTTTTAACCAAACAATTATGCATCATTGGTTTTGGTTTCTCATCCCCTGATAGATAGGATTATTTTTGCAAGGTTTACTCATTTGAAAAAAAAGAGGCAATTTGGATGAATAAATGGGATGAGATCTCTCCACTGTCCCAGAACTTTCTGTCCTCAAGAAAGACACATATTTTTTTGATTCATAGACATTTAAACTTTTTGATTGATGACTGATGCTTTTTGTCAAAAGACTCCTGTCAAGAAAGATGCAAATGGTAGCCATTGGTAATTTTGCATATATCTATTTTGGGGGGTTTGGTAATTGGTTCTAGATAAAACTTGGAAAGCACCATGTGTGGAAAAAGGTGAAGGAGGTCTGATGTAGGTGTATTTCTAGGAAGAGTGAATCGAGACGGAGTATCAGGCCAAGAGTGTCCACATGAAGCATGGGACCATTGGGCGATTCAGATGGGGAGAAGCTCCAAAATATAGGGGAAGATAGTGAAATTAAGGGTAATACCATTAACATTTTTACTTAAGATACACAAAGATTTTAATAACATCTAATATTCCACTGGACTCTCAGACCAACCTCAGGACTTCATATTATCTCTATTTTATCAGCAAAAAGTCCAAGATTCCAAGTGGTAAAGTGATTTACTTGAGGTCACATCATATTATATGGCACAACCATCCCTGGAATCCATGTCCCCTGCCTCCATGACCATTTCCCTTCTGACTTTCATCACAGCAGCAACTTTAAAACTTAATAATTCTGTACAGGTACTGCTGTATGTTTTTTAACATTCCAGGAAAAATAAGCATAAGATCTAAAAAAATCCAAATGGATCACCAACTTCCAATACTGTAAACATTTCAACTTATACAATCCAGTCTAATTTCTTCAGCTCTGTTTTTGTTAACCTTTAGTTTTGGCAACATGAGCCTAAAATCTAAGTTAGTGTCTTTGAAATGTTTATAGTAAAAATTACTTCAGTTCATCTAATGTAGGAGAAAAGATGACGTGGCATATGAAAGTTGCCTGTGTTCTAGATCTGTCAAAATGAGGAAGATAAATGAAATAAAGTATATCAATTGATAATGGCTCTTGGGACATATTCAGTTGCATCTGAATTTGTAAATATATATGATATATTCCTCTATCTAGCAGTAGTAGCTATTATTCAGTAGAGATACATGAGAATGGCAAAGATGCATTTTTTTTTTCAATTGTAAAATAAAACTTTGGCCGTCATAGTTCAAGAATAGAAGGAGTTGTATAGCTGTGAAGTGGGAAATGTATTTTAAGAAAATACCAGCTAATTGTTAAACACAGGGAAGATCTGCTCCAAGAAAGGAGACGACACGATTAAGAAAGAAGTTGAAACATTAAAACTAGTCTCACGTGGCTGGTCATTGTGCTCATCACCATTTATGAAAATTTATATTGAGAAGAGAGATGTGAAGCTACACAGTTTTTTTCCTCCAGCGTTTCAATAGCATATATTTTTTCATCTTCCAAATTTCAATGTTTCTGTTTTTGTTATAGTAGTTTATAATCAGATTATTTTTCAGATTATTAGTCTGGCAATCTTTGTCCTTTAACTTGAACATCATTCGTTCACTTACATTAAAAAATAATTACTATTGTCACTATTGCTAAAATTGTTGAAATGTCACCTGTCTGTCGCTTCTTTGGGGTAATGTGTCTTCTTTCGCCACACTGAAATTTCTCTTTCTCTTTAATTGTCATGTATGTACGTATGTACAAATTTATCTGGGATTAATTAAATTTCTCGAAACTGTGAAGGATGTCTGTGACATGTTTTATCAAAGTCCCACAATCTTTTTCCCCTACTTGAACATACCTTGTTTTACAGTGGACAGAGTATATGTCCACATCTCACTGATAATGAATTTATCCATATAATGTGCTTTGGTCAGTAAAATGAAAGAGAGAGTAAGAAGTTGTCAGTAGCTAGCTAAGGCCCTATGAACTATCAAGTTTTTCCATTTCTCCTTCTTGATACTATTGCCAACCATCATGAGAAAAGCATGTCCAAATTATCTACTAGTCCCAAAGTGAGAGACATATAGAGAAGTATTGAATTTAATCCTCAACTAATTAAAAAAATTATAAATAACAAAATAAATTTATTTTACTCTAGGCCACTGATATGTGGGAGTTATTTGTTACATAGTATTACTCATGCAGGTTTCTGAGTAATGCAATATCTTTCATCAGTCCTGGAAAATTCTAAGCCATTATCTCTTTTTCTTTCTCTCTCTCTCCTTTCTCTCTTTCTGCCTTCTAAGTATACATATGCTAAACATTTTCACAGTTTACTCTGTCTTTTAGTCACAAATGAAAATTTCCATCTTTTGCTCATTACAAGCTGTTCTTCAGATAATTTCTTCTAACCTAGATTCCAGATCATCAATTCTCTCTATAACTTTATTCCGCATTTAAAAGTATCTATGGAGGGATTTTTAAGTATAATTCCAATTTGACTCTTTTTCAAATATGATATACCATTTTAATAGATTCTTATTTTTTGTAGATATCTTTCTTAATTATAGTAAGGAGAATGATTTCTTAGTCTACATCTAATAATTTGATAATCTGAAGTCTGTATAGTTAGTTTCTTTTTTCTCTTGTTTCTTCTGGTTCACAGTCATTTCCTTGTGATAGATTATCCTCTATTACTGGTTATATATTTTTTAATTTTGTCCCTAAGAAAAAGATTCTTTTTTTAGACATGATTCATGTTCTCTTCTGACAAAGGACTAGGAACACTGCCTGTCCATGTCCATGTTCAACCATGACAAAACTTCAAATTTCTTGGACCACTCATAGAGTAGAATCCTGGATTATAATTATACACAAAGATTGGTTCTCTTTTGGTTTATGCTAATCTGGAGTGTGCAGCCCTTGGATTCCATGAGGTTCTCCTGTTAGACTCTCCACTTTATGTGTACCCTCGGCTTTGAATTCTGTCCCCTTCATCATAAAGCTGTTTTTAATTTTCTAGGTCAACAAATGCTTCCAGGGCAAAAGTAGCTTCTATGCTTGTTTGACTCCTTGATTTCCAGCATTCCCTTTATTTTGTCATTGGTAATTGCAATCTTGCCATTTTCTTAGTGTTTCAAAAAGGAAATTTTATTGTTTAATATTTTACCTAAGTTTAAATTGCTTCTAGCAGGATGAGTAGTCTGAATAACCTATTCCATCATTATCAGAAACAGGACGTGCCTGAGTTTTTCTAGCCTTTTCATTATACTGCTGTTTTCTGTTTAATTTCCTTTTCTTCCATATTTTTTCCACTATTTTACATGTTTGAGCTGGAATCAATTCTGACCCAAATTAAAGTACATTAGCAAAATCTAGAACAGCATAAAGGTAGTGTCGCTGTTAATCTGACTCTCATCTTTTGCTTTTATGAAGGTAGGAACAAATCCTCATCTTGGACCAATTTAATAGAGTAATTTTTCTTCCTTTTTGAGTAAGAGATCATGCCTAGAAAGTCCAGAAAATTTTCTAGCATGGTATCACTGCCTTACTTTTCCAACTCTCCTTTTCATTGCTGAAATCTTGTCTTTATTCTTCAAACCAAGTTACTACCATGTTTGTTTAGGAAAGACCATCTTGATCCATATGTTTGACCTTTATATTTTATTTTCTACAGAAATTCTTATTACAGCATTTTACTAGTCTAATGAAAATCTAGTGTTACTTTCTGAACCTCTTTGATACTGACTTCTAATGAAATTACCTCTTTTCAACCTACTTTCTGGATGCCAGGTTCTTTCCACTGAAGGACTTTATCCCATCTCCTACAGCTGGGTATATGGTATACCCACATCTCTCATAAACTATATGTATTTTCACATCTCTCATAAACTATATGTAGTTCTACATCCTAGCTCCTCTTTGATGATACCCACAGCTTCATGAACTATTTCATTAACTTCCATGTCACAAGACATGACCCTTCACCATTTGCTTTTGAGGAGAGAAGAAAAAAGATGAAAATTAATCAATCTATATAACTATTTGTTTACATATTTTATAAAAGGTGTAATATTTAAAGATGAATAAACTGAGTCACCAGTATTTTTAAATATAAAACTGCTTTGTACCTACCCTGTTTCATGTATATTACAAAGATTTTAGTTACCCTAACAACAGGAACACCCCTACTCTCAGTCTTTGAAAGTTGATTGTATTGACAGATTCTCAATAAAATTTATTAAAGTACTTCTCTCAATATTTTAGCTTACTTTTGCAACCTAACTCATGGAGGAAAGGTATCAGACATAAAATCTGAATTACAGCTGTGTTGTTTCTAAATGAATAATGTCTACTGGGTGAAACACTGACTCAAGGATTTAGTTTGCAGCATAAGGAAAATATTTGTGAGAGCTGCTGGAAAAGCTGACAGTCTAGCATATGCAGCCTCCCTTTTAGATAGAGAAACATGGAATGAGAGCAAATTGCTAATTTGGCTAGAAAAGAAAATGCAACCTTTGTAACCATGTCAGTAGTATTCAGAAGAATCTGTTTGATTACAAGTAACGCTCATCTGCTCTTATTTGTTTTAAAAAATAAAGTTATGCACTTTTAAAACATTAAAACAAGCCTCTGGTTTTAAATTCAGTGAGAATACATTTCCTGGGAAAAGTAGTGAAAGCACTTTTATTGCTCAACACAGTGTTATCAAAGAGATGATAGGCCAAAAACTGAGGTCAGGAGCCATTACTTACACATGCATAGCAATAATATGCTTGTTTTGCTGCCCTAGGTAAAATGCAGATGATTTGAGGCTGTATGTTTAGTTGGTTGGGTGTTGTCCGGTGTACTGAGGGGTTGCCGGTTCTATTCCCAGTCAGGGCACATGCCTGGGTTTTGGGCTACATTACTGGTAGAGAGCATGCAGGAGGCAGCCAATTGATGTTTCTCTCTCATATCAATGTTTCTCACTGTCCCTCTTCCTTCCTCCCTTCCTCTCTAAAAATCAATAAAAAATCTAAAATAATATTCTTTATTGAAAATATGGGCTTTTCATTCATGTAAGTTTTCCATATTGATCAATTTCACAAGACAATACTAAAAGTTACAGAAAGTGGTGATAACTTTTGGGGAAGAATGGCTTTAAAAATACTAGGCTGTATGTATTTTTAACTCATTTTTAAAAAACTTGATCTAAATTAAATCTACTGGCAAGAAACTGGTGAGTTTTAAGTTGATTGGGTGGTGGGCACACAATGCAATGTACAGATCATGTATCATAGAAATGTACACTTGAAACCTATATGATCCTACTAATGAAGAATAAAAATATAAATGAATAAATAAATAAATTGCCAAAAAAGAAAAAAGAAAGCTCAGCTTATTATTAAGTCTAAGGGGCATTCATTTGTTCTATTTATAAACCCAAATTTTTGTGACGATAAATATGGCTATTTAGGTATCTTGATGGGTTTGAAAGAATACCGGAGTGGCAGTCAAAGCAAAGCATTTTTAGCACCATCGTAAATTAGCTCTATAACTCCTAAAGAAGAGCAAAGCTCCCTCTTTTCATGTTAAATCTGTCTGAAAGCCCTAAAAATATAAAGGCCCAATGAATAGGTCATTGAAAGGGTAGACCAAATTTTTCCATAAGTCCAAGGGTTTTCCAGAGTTAATCAACAAGTATAAATTGAGCTAAGATTTACATGACTTGACCTTGCCTCAAGGAAGCAGAAGTCTAAGATAGATGATCTGTGAGGTCTTTTTCAGTTTTTACTTTCTTTGACAACTCCACTTTAAACTGGGTGCTCTGCCTGCATGTGCAATTAGACTTCCGATTTAGGAAGGTACAGAGTTAACTGAAGGAAAATGAGCTAATGAGCTCTAGGGAGGCAACCATATTGCAGTATAAAACATTTTCTTGGCTTCTAAAGCAAGAATTGATTTAATAATGTAATAAATGAAGTAATATGAAAACAGAGAGCCAATATCAGTCAGTTAAAACCTGCTAACAAGTTGATGAACCTAACTTCATTTTAAAGAGCCATTTGTATGGGTAAATAAGCACCATCATTAACAAAGCAAATACAGCTCAGAGGTGTTTAAATTTAACAAGTAAATTTTAGAAATAAATTTCAATTATTATTAAGGATTATTGGATTTTTAGATAATTTGAAAAAAGTCAAAGTCATGGTTGGTCTGTTTATATGAAAAGCCTTAGTGGTCAGTTTTGACTATTGTAGATCTATTATCATACTGTCATTTGTTAATGGAGCCTAATGATCATGTTCAGAACTAACCATGTCCTTTAGAGGTGATCTCAAGAAGTTTCTAACTCAATACATTTGGCATAATATAAGGGACCTGAGTGAAGAAAGAGAGAGGAGAAAGGAAATATAGTCTCTGATGATCCAACTGGAACTAGTTCAATCCTCAGAGATTATGAACAAAAAGTCTTTCAGTTTTGCTTAAAATAGCTACTTTTTGATGTGTCAGACATATTTGAATTAAATTAAAACAATGATGAAATTAGATAGTAACTGCCAGAAAACTTGTCCACTGTCTGTCCCTACCCCCAACATCCCTAAGGAAAAATGAAACAATGTTCTAGAGTTGAAAAACAGCTTTTTATTGTACTATACTAGTATGGGAAATTAAATAAGAAATTAGAAATACATATCAACACCTTCTTACGCCTTTCCTCCACCTAAGGAAATGAGAAAAGAGTTTTATGATATAAGATGTCAACAGATATAATTGCTTTGCAACACTGTAAATTCGAAATACTAAATTTAATTAGACTCCTTTGCCACTATATATCATTTTGTTAGCCATTATTATCACAAAACATTCTTGATTAATTTTAAGTAATTAACCTTACTGTTTAAAACAGAACGTGCTACAAAATAAAATTTCTGAGCTATTTGAAAACTCATGAAATAAGTTGTTACACCTGTAGGCTAATGTTGACATGTTTTTTTCTACATTGGTTTATTTCAGAATTATTAATTTGCCCAGTAAGCAAAATCACATATATTTGTAAAGAGGACTAGTGATGCTAATACCTAAAACAGACTCAAAACCATTATTTAATTCATACATTCATGAAATTAAGAAATGAATTTTATTAAACAAAAATTATTTTAATGTCTGTATATTAAGAAAAAGAAAATATGACAAAGCAACTAGTCATTTTAAGAAGACAAAGAAGAGAAAAGACAAAAAAGAAAATTGCTGTACTAGTCGATATTCTCCATAAATCCTCTGCTAAATAATACATGGGCTGTAGAGTTTATTTCTGTAAGAAAAGTATTTGGAAAATAGTGTATATTTACTAAAAATTGCTGTATCTAGCATATTGTATATAATGGTTTGAGCTTCCTTTAGCTATAAAAAGCCTAGCTAAAAAAATGTTTTTATTTCCTTTATAAGCTATAAAGAATTGAAGAAAAAAAAAGAGAGAAAAAAATAAGGAAGAGGGAGGGAAGAAAAGAAGAAAAGAAGGAAATTCAGATCTATGCTATTTCTCAACAAAGATGTTATTTTTCAGCTACCCACTCAATGTGCTTTCACCTTTAAACAATCTTATCTCTGAAAAGAAACAGAAATTTAATAGAAAATAAAACTAATTTTTTTAGTCCAGTGATAAATGTTATTGAACTAATTAATTGGAGAACCTATAAAGAGATGTAGTTTTTCTTCTCATGAGTGAAGAATTAAATTAATAATGAGACATTAGCCCAAATAAAAAAAATTGTAGTTCTTTTTATGTGGGTCACTACCGAACATGCCAATTTTGCTTATATCTTGATATGCTTTTGTTCTTTTTTCATATTAAGCACCCACTTCATAATACATTAGTAAAGTTAATACATGTAGTAAATTATAGAGTGAGCACCAAGTCTATATTCTTTCTGCCTCAGTTGGGCCAGTGGTCAATCAGATACTTTGTTCAAGATTTTGAACGAAGAGTCTTATAAAGGGCACTGAGTCGTATTAAAGATGGAACATTAGAAGGAAGCTCCCTCAAACACTGTTCATGTCCCCTGACTGAAATGACTACTAAAAACGTTCCCAGATCCCTCATGTCCCCTGGCTTGAAGCACCACTACTCATGTCATCAGACTTGCCTAGCTTTCTTCTTGGTTGCTTAACATTTACTCAAATTTTATAAACTTCTGGGTACATTTTTAATAAATTCCATTTTATGCTTCAACTAGATTGAGTGGGCTTCTGTTACTTGCACATTTAAAGAAAATTATAGAACTTTGTGTGCATGTACATGCACTAATCTATATATGGTATATGTATTAGTAAAAACCACATTTCTTGATTTGAAAGATTTGCTCAAACATGAAGGGAATGTTTTTCAAAACCTAGAAAAGATGCTCAGAAACTCTGATACATAGATCTGTTTTCTATATAATCTGGGCTTGGTTATGTTTTTAAAACAAAGCTTATTGTCATTCATTGCATAAACTTTATCTAGAGAGTAAAATCCACTGTATTTTTCTTAAAGAACTTTTGAATTTTTAGTCTAGATAAATATTGCCAAAATCTCATAAGCCTCAGACAAGGAAGTACTAGTTAAAAGCATGACATACGCACCATCTAGTACTCCTTGTTCATTACTTTTGAGAGTCACATACATGCCACCACACAAAAGTTCCTTGTTGTTTAAAGCAAATGTGTATTCCTTTTTCATCAATATGCTTATTGAATGAAGAAATTAAATATTTATATTTTATTTGAAAATGAATATAAATTTTAAATCTAACATACAATGGAATTCTTACTAAATTCCCCCAAATAAAACAAGGCCTAGAATTTATACAAACAACAAAAACAAAAAAGAACTTAGATTGTTTCATTACAGAGTCATTCTCTGTGAGCACTCTACTTCTCACACCCTCTATAACAATTGGACATGGTAAATGGATTTTAAGTAGAATCATGCTAAAATAAATACATTCTCAGCCACCCAAGTATCTGCTGATTTCTGATGGTCTAAAAACATTGGTGAATGTTTTGCATTTCTGGTTTCTGACCTGGATTGAACTGGACACACTGAAATAATGTGAGAAAGACTGTTTTTTGGCTAGAACTGGAAGTAAATCTGCCAGCACTCTCATGAGCATGCCTTTCTTCTATCCAGATTTGACTGAGAAGTCAAGTTATGTTAGACCCAGCCCTTAATCTGAACTATAGCTAGACTATGAAACTTTTCTGAGAATGATAGAAATGTCTAACACAAATTCGAGGGAGCAGAGATTTTAGGAGCACTGATATTGCCAAAAGTCAAAAGCATTTGATAAATGAGAGAAATGAATTGTCAAAACAGGTGTTGGTGGATATGTTGTCTCATCCAGGTGAGGTGAGCTGTGAGTAGCTCCTCACCTCTATGTGAGCAAAACCGCTCCAGACAGAAGTCCCTAGCAGAGGTTTTTGGAGCATATTAGTGATAGTCTCTTGTCCACAGTCAGTGGAAAGAAAAGGGCATGGCAATAGTTAAATCTCCACTGAAGCATACTAAGCTCATGTTTTACTACTAGATATTTAAGTGGGTATAATTTTGTAATTTATAAGTAGCTTTAAACTTTAGGAATCTTTAAATGATCTGCTCCCGCCAAACATTTTCACTTATAGAGTTATATTTTTCAAAGAGGAACAAAGAGTAACGACTAATCTGGGGCTGTGTGTTATTATTAACATGCTGAAAGTTTTTTTCTCCTGCTTATTTTTTTTATCTTATTCAAACATAACTTGGTTCTCTCTCATAATCATGAAATAGAGTTGAAAGGCTTCTTCAAAGGTCCAAACATTGCAGAATATCCTTTTGAGAAAAAGAGTGGCACATTACCCTTACGTTACACAAACATTAGACTTTGCCTAGGCCTATGTCCACAAGAGAATCACTAATGCAGCCCATTTTTGCCTTTTTGGTCACCAGTGGAGAAGGAAAACAGCTGGCTCCTCTCCTTTTATATACTTAGAGATCAGGCTCATCTCTCAGTGTTTAACCAAGACTAAACAAGAAAGATCCTTTGGACTTGACTCATCACTTTTATTCCCAGGCCATTAATAACCACGTGGATCCCTGAAACTTGTCTCATTTTTTTCTTCCCCTTAAGTTGTAAGATTAGAAGCCCTCACAGTAGCCTTAGAAGGACCTAGACATTCCTGAAGAATATATGTTTAAATAATTTCTTTATGGTTCTTAAAGTTTTTTGCACATTTACCTTCATCTGTAACAAGGGTGACACGTAGTTGACATATGTGCTCAAACTAAGTTTGTTGTTTTACCCGTTTCCAGCAGTGGCGTGAGTGTGCTAAGGGTAGGCATCTTCTTCCATGTTTGCTATTTTTAGCCTCAGCTCCAATCAAGAAGCTAAGTACAAGGTGGGGCAAAAGTAGGTTTACAGTTGTGAGTACGTGAAAGTTTATTCTTGTTATTCTTTATTAATTATTGTATTATTTTCCATACAAACAACTGTAAACCAACTTTTCCTAACCCTGTATTTACATTTGATTTGGACTAATAACCAGTCTGATGTCTACATGCCTGTCTATGTATAAAGAGTGTTAAAACATTACTACCATCCACGAGAAAGATTCCAAGAGTGTATAAATTCTCTTTAATTATTAAATATATATAAGAAAAATATTTTTAAATTGGAGAGCACATTTCAGAATCAACTAAATAAGGATGAATTATGCTGTGAATATTGCTCCAAATCAGGTTGGAATTAGACTTACTAATGGACTCTACTGGTAAGCAATTATCTGTCAAGTAACCAGAAACAATCTTCAAGGGTTGGTGCCTAGAATTGACTTTTGTCATTAATGACAAATTCAAGAGCATAGTAATCTAACATATAATAGATTGATAGATAGATTTCTATGTTGTTATTGTTTCATATAACTTCTGTACCTTATATCTAAAGAAAAGTGTCTAAGTATGCCCATTAATGAGGAAATTGTTATTATCTACCTTGATTTTAAAATTTTGGCTTAAAATATTTAATAGGACAATACTTTTTATCAATACTATTCTTTAAATGACTATCTGTGGCTAAAATAACAGAATACCTAACTGGCAGTGACTTAAACCATAAAAATATTTACTGTTTAATTAACAAAAACCCTCCAAATGTTGATCCAGCAGCTGAGGGATGTCATCAAGGACCCAGGCTTTTTCTCTCTGCTCTGCCATATTTTCATGTTTTCTACTTGTCATCTGATTGATAGGTATCTGCCACAACTCAAGACATTATTATGTTAATCCTCAGAGTAACAAGAAGGAGGAAGAGGAAGCTATCTAACATTAGTTTCATATTTGATTCTTTTATTGTGAGATTTCTTTTCAGGTCCATCTCTTCCAGGATAATTTCTCTCTAATCACTTGGTCACTCCCTTCTTTAAGAAGTGTGCAAAAATGAATTTCTAGGAAATGACAATAAATCGCCATGATTAGTATAAACTAATCACAATTTACTTTCTAGGTCTGAAAGATTGCTTTAATTTCTGGAGAAAAGGCCTTTCAGGCCACCACTTAAACAAACTGGACTTCAGTTAGCAGAAAAATAAGGCTTGGGAATGGCACTTGATAGGAAGCCAAAAGTGTCTACCACAGTAGCCATTTAAACAGGCATATTTATAAGCAAACATGTCTTGGGAAAGATATAGTTTAGGAAAAAAAACATCAGATAGTTTTGTCTAAAATGTATGGAGCTCTCTATAAGAGACAAAACTGTTCTGAGCTGAAGAAAGGCTGGAATGTAAAAATCAAAAGGGCTCACTGTGTCTCAGGCCCCACATCAACGTTTGATCTGAGGAGAGGGTGACTGGGGTCTCTGGAGGGCTTGGCTAATTCTGGGAAAGCCTCTCAGCCCACCCATCTCCCTTCTAACAGTCCTTTCCCATAGTAATCATGGTTTCTGTTCAGCCAGGCCTGGCCAGCCTCCCTCTGGAACCTCTCTCTTCTCAATCCAGCAGGTTTCATATGTGAGCGAGACTCATCCCGCCCACCCTCAGGAAGACAACCAGCAGGTGGAGGTATCAAGTATGCAGAACACTGTTAAAAACGGTAACAAGGTATAGATCTCTTTAAGCTTCACTTAGCTCATCTGTAAAATAGATATAATAATAGGAGCTTCTTTACTGGGTTGTTGTGAGGATTAAATAAGATAGTTACATATGATAACCAAATCAATATTGTAGTACTACTATAAAAAGGGTGGATTCACGTACAAAATTAATAGTAAATGACCACTGCTTAGATATCTCTGGTGAAATATTTGAGGTCCAAAGGGAAATAATATCCGAGACTTCTTTAAAATGATACGATAAATATTTTTTACACAAAAATAATAACCATCATTCCCCCTGTACCACATTAAATGCTGGAAGATACTAGCATAATAGCTATTGAATTTTCAAGTGAAAACTTTAGAATACAAGACATTGTTACTCACTCAATAGAAGCAATAGAAAGACAGCTTCAAACACTCAAGGACTCAGAGTGTAACCCACATAATCTTCATGAAAAAAAAGTTAATCAAAACATACTTTAACTAAGAATAGCACCAGCATCATCCTTTTAGAAAGTAGGTCAGAACAAGTTATTCGCCTGTTTAAAACCCTCCAACTGCTCCCTGTTCATCTTAGGGTGAGTTGGCAGCGGTCAGTAAGGACAAAGAAAATCTGGACCCTGTTACTTTCTTATCTCATGTCCAGCTACCCTCTTTGTTGGCCCCTCGGGTCCAGTTGCAGTCACTTCCTTGCCATTCCTCAAATAAGCACCATGCATTTCCACCTCTGGGCCCTTGTGGAGACAGTCCTCTCTTTTCTCCCACAGTTATCTACAAAACTCACACTCTCATCTTCTTGCTCAAATATTCCTTCGCCCTGTGGCCTCCTATGACCAGCCATTTATTTGATCACCCCCATCCTCAGTCCCACTTTTTTCCATTCTTGCCATCAGCAATCTGTGCTAGAAAATGGGTTCTCTGTGTTTCTCACATCTATTATCTTTTTTGCATCTTTTTTTTCGTTTGGCTGAGGCTGATCAATTTGCTCAACTTTATTTCCAATTTCTTAATTCTTTTTCAAAAATTATATCTCTACTGTTATTTTTTAAATTTCCTGCATATATATATATATATATATATATATGTTAATTCTCATTCGAGGATATTTTTTCCATTGCTTTTCAGAGAGAACGGAAGGGAGAGAGAGAGAGAAAGATAGAAACATCGATGTTGAAGGGCCCGGGATCGAGCCTGCAACTGATGTACGTGCCCTTGGCCAGAATTGAACCTGGGACCCTTCAGCCTGCAGGCCGATGCTCTAACCACTCAGAAAACTGGCTAACGCTGCATAGTTTTGTTTTTAAGAGGTTTTCTTGATCCATGACTACTCTTGTTCCCTAATAACTTGGTTTTGCTTCATGGATGATATAGTCTCTCAAATATCTCTAAAGATACATATTAGAATTTTTAAAGTCTCTACTATTTCTTGCACTATTTCTGTGTTTGGGATCTGTTGTTCCATTTGTCCATCTTGGTCTTTCTCTTCCAGGCTGTTAAGTATTCCTCAAAAGCCTAATAACCCTTGGTTAACAATCCATGTTTATAAACAGAATTTGATTTGACTCAGTGTAATTGCTATCATACTTTTTGGTAGAATATGTCTGTCTACCTAAATAGGAAGGGCTGATAAATCCCCATGTAAGTTGATGGATCCTATTGAAAACCAACCTTTACTTTATGGTACTATTGTGGATTTATGATGTCCTTTCAAGTTCTTCTTTACTTCCTTCATGTCACTACACAGATTATGATCAACCCCTCTCCAAATCTATTACTCACTCTGTATAGAAGGTGTGTCTTGGACTTCCATCTGTAAGCAAATGTTCCAGAATGCTGCTCTAAAAATGCACTAGAGGATGAGAAGCCACTTTAGACCATATACATCTCTGTGACTCTGCCCAATGTTGCTCTTTAGATGTCTGCCAGCTCCAGACTTGGAATTTCCCTGTGGCTCAGCTAGGAAGAGTGTCTCCCTCATCTGCAGCATCTTACTCCTGCATCTGTTCCAAGTTGTGACTGTTTTTCACCAATGTGCTCTATTAGTATAACCCCCTCTACTTTTAGAGTCCCAAAAGTCTGTCAAATCTCTGGTTTGCTGGAGGAATCCTCTCTTGTTTACAATATTCCCAGGGGCTCATTTTTAAACATTTTTACTGTCATTCAGTGGGACCTTTGGATGAAGGAGAGATACACGAGTGTGTCTAGTTTGCCACTGTAGACTGAAAAAAACAGGATGAAAGTGCTAACTGTAGAGCAGCAAGAAACATATTTCAAATGAAGAAATTAGAACACTGTAATAGGAGTAGGAATATGAATTAGGGGTTTTCCTAAGAGAAACCGCCATGCTGTTTTTAACCACCAGTAAAAAAAACTTCACTATGTTTTTATATCCTTATGACTTAACTCTCCTTGCTTCTCAAGACTTCTCATTAAATGAAATATAATGGTCCCCTGGAGCCAACACATCTTATTAGTTTATATCTAGAAATTTTAGGAAAGATAAGTGTGGGAATCAGTCAGAAGTCCAAGCTCTGGTCTGAAAGTATCATGACAAAGATGGCAATAAACTTCACTAAAGAAAAGGATGGCTCAGGTTCCAAACAAATTTTTTAATTATGATATTAATTTTCTAGAAAAAAAATTCCCTCAAACTTATTTTGACATATCCTTGTTCTGCCTCCTTTGTCTTTGCTGATTTTTTATTTGGCCCTTTGATGTTTTTCTTTATTCTTTCCATTTCCACCTCCTCTGCAAAATCCTGTAAGAAAATAATTCAAGATGATAGGCAAGACAACATCTTAACTTCATTATGGTTTTCCATCCCTTAACAATTTTCATGACTAGAGAATGCAATTGGCCCAGGAACCTAATACTAAAACTGAGTTTTTGAGAACAAAAGTCAAGACATTAAAGCCAGCAGGGCAAATGAGGGAGGCACCAACCCCCTACATTCTCTAATTTAAAACAAAGGAATATATATATTTTTTACTTTAAATTGATGATTCATGTAAATTAGGGCAAGAGAAAGTAGGATATAATAAGATTGTCCACTTTTATGCAAATGTTAATTTAGTAAATTTCATTGTTTTCATATTTGCTTTAATAATTATTAAAATGGATATATGTTGATGATGGCTGTCACATATAGTTCCATTACATTGTGGAAGACCTCCCTTGGGAGGCTTCATAATTAGCATAGACAACCATCATCTGTTTTGGATGATTCTGGAGACAGAATTTTTAAGTTCTTTCCAGCTCAGACCCTGTGTCTGGGTCTAAATAAAATGAATAATTTCTGAACAAATTTCCCAAATGCACACATCAGCACTTCCTCATACTGTTTCTTCTCAACCATGAGTGTGAATTTGGCAATGACCACTCACCACACTTTATTTCATTACCACTCACCCCCAAACACACTTATGACTGTGGTCTTTCCAGTATGCTCCAATCCCATCTTTCCCTTTCTTTCCCTACTCCACCCACACACCATACTCAAGTACATAAACTCACTCTTTCCAGCTCATCAACTAATTCCTCATTTTCCCTCCAAGTCAGGCTGTCCAGCTGCAAAGAGCGTCATCACATCATAGTTTGTATGTTCTGCTTCAGGCTCTCATGTGAAGTAAATCACTGTGTCAAAGGTGCTTTTCTCTGGAAAATGCCTTTCTGTTTTCAAAGGCACAAGTTTTTATACAAATAAGATAATTAAAAGTTTTTGCCTTGGTAGGTAAACAGGTGCTCACACCAGCATGCAATGATATACCATTGAGTAAAATTATTCATCATGCTCAACATAATCCATATGTCATTTATATTATAACATTAAACCATCTCTGATATATTACAAAAATTCTAAATAAAATTAATATATCTAACAAAAATACTTTAGAGTCAAGTAGGTTTATGAATTCTCTTTCCATTGACTTACATTATAAAATAAGAGCAGGAAATAATAGCAATAGCTAATTTTTTTAACTCTCATCATGTGCCATGCACTGTTTTTAACACTCCTCACAACAATTATTTAGAGTAAATGTTATTTCTATTCAGATTTTATGCATAAGAAAATGAAATACAGAGATTTTACATATCCTATTTAAGGGTATTACTACTAAGTGGCAAAGTCAGAATTTAAAACTATAGCCTTATTCCAGAATTCACGGTCTTAACTAACATGCTACAATGCCTCAAGATATAATAACTAGTTCTAAGTACTAATAAGGTCTTGAAAAATTATTTAATGGAAAATAAAATAGTCATCTAATTTGCTAAAGGTCTTAATAAAACAAAAGGCAGAGGTAATAAGAATTCTGTCCTATTTTCCTGTTTCACTCTGGAGCTAAGGCAGCTCATTTCATCTTTTCTTTCCCTCAGACTGAGATATACTTCATTGTCTCCCCTGGTTCTCAGACCTTTAGATTTAGACTGAATTATACCACCAACTTTCCTGGGTCTCCAGGTTGCAAGTGGCAAATGGTGGGACTTCTCAACCCCCATAATCGTGTGAGTCACTTCCTCACAATAAATCTCCTTTTATATCCTACTGGTTCTGTTTTTCTGGAGAACTATGACTAATAGTTTTGTTTTTAATTATGTAAATAAACTAAGTCAGCTGCTATCCAAGATTTTTAAAGAAGGAGAAAGAGCAGTGTCCTGACCCTACACTTTTCATGAGTTTGCAGTGCTGTTGGTGTTTTGGTTGCCAGGCAACTGCTAATGAAAAGCTTTCTGCAGTCCCATTGGTAGGCAACACATTGTCATGTATCTGGGGAATGTTCTCAGCAGACATCTGGAACTTGTCCTTCTCTAGTGTTTTTATTTCTCATCTCAACCTTCTTATCCAAAAGTTATATATCCACCTACCCAAGCCTAAGAGAGTGCTGGTGCTTTCTAAATATATAGAGGGAAGCACAATCTAACTGTCATTCCTTGGCTGTCTTTCCCAGTGTGCACTTTAGATATAAAAAGAAAATCAGAGAATTGAATATTTAGTATCACTATGAAAACAGAATTGCCTATTAACTCCTTAAGACCATATTTATCCATATATTTACTAGCTTAGATCAATTAAAAATTTAACTGGTATAATAACTGTGGCTGACTCCTTAACATCTAGTTTATATAGCCCCACCAATACAATTTTGCCACCAAAGCTGAATCCCAATTTTTCTAAGATATGCTTGATAATCTCACCCCCTTTGTCAGTGATTGGATTAAAGAATGAGTTTCTAATCAACTTGATCTGATGAAACATGAGAGAAAGTATTCAAAAAGTTTCTAGGAAGTTTGATCACAAAAACAAGTTACAGACCAAAAAATCAGTCTCTTTCTTTCCCTCGCTGAATATGAATAAAAAACCATGTAGCCCTTATTGCTAAAATTATTCAATGAAATATAATGGTTACTCTGACCAAATAATTCTTTATCGTGGGGTTGTAGGACACTTAGCAACATCCCTGGCCTCTACAAGCTAGTTGCTAATAGAAACCTTCCAGTTGTGACAATTAAAAATGTTCTAGATATTGTCAGATACTCCTTGGGGGTAAAATTTCTTCCAGTTGAGAAACAGTGACTTAGATGAAGCTAGAAGAATGAATGGAAGCAGGGAGAAACAAAAACCAAATTCATAATTGTATCATTGAGTCTCTAAGTCAACTAATTCTGCAACCCTCTTCACATCTGGCCTATTAAATGAACTAATGAATTCTTTTATCTCCTCACTATTGTGAGTTGACCAGTACCTATAGAGTGCAGCCTAATGGATACCAAACAACATCTGAAGTTAATTGGATAGTGATAGGAAGAGATAAACTGATACAATTTTAAGGCAAAGGCTTGTGAAAGAGAGAGGTATGGGATATTGGGCACATGATGGTTAACTTGGGGAAGGAAGTAGACTAGGTTGTTGAAAGAGACAAGAAAATGGCCATGGCACAAGACAGATTTGCTTTATTAGAAAAACACTTTAGAGTAATGTTAGCCCCCATTTTATCATTCTGATCCTGTATTTGTTTCAACAGCAAACCTAATACATCTGCATAGCACATTTGCTCTCCCACTCCCTTAAATGACTTTACATATCTAACGTCCTCACAGCATCACCTTCTCTCCATCTTCACTGTTAGCCAGTGGTATTGCTACCTACTTCACTGAGAAAACAAAAGAAAGATGAAAACTCCAGACTTTCACATTCAAATCTGTTTACCAACCAGCATCTATATTCACACACTGTAGCTTGTTACCTGTTACTATAGAAGAACCATTCCAATTTCGTCATTTGTGCAATAAATCTCATTCGATTTTCCTACTAAAACTCATAACCTCACAAATTTCCCCCTCTCTCTTTCCTGTATCATTCCAATCAGTAAACTACAATCAGTATGCTACAATCTCTCCCACTTTGTATTAATCTGGGCTCTCCATCCAAACAGCACTAACAGGATCTATTTTATCTATTAATCTATATCTATCTATCTATCTATCTATCTATCTATCTATCTATCTATCATCTATCTATCTATCATCTATCTATATCTATCTATCAATCTATATCTATCTATCTATCTATCTATCTATCTATCTATCTATCTATCTATCTATCTATCATCTATCATCTATCTATCATCATCTATCTATCATTTATCATCTATCATCTATATCTATCTATCTATCTATATCTATCTATCTATCATCTATCTATCTATCATCTATCTATCTATATCTATCTATCATCTATCTATCTATCTGACTTATCATACGGAATTAGCTCATGCAGTTATAGAGGTTGCGAAGTCCCAAGATTGGCAGTTGGCAGACTAATGGTATAAATTTCAGTATGAGTCCAAAGGCAGGAAGAAACCAATGTCTCAACTCAAACACAGTCAAGCAGAGAGAGAGAACATTATCTTTTGCTTAGCTTTTTACATTTATTCGGGCCTTCAGTGAATTGGACACGGCCTGCTCACATTGGGAGGGCAATTTTTGTCTACTGATTCAAATGTTAATTTCATCCAGAAACACCCTTACAGACACACCCAGAATAATATTTAACTAAATATCTGGGCACCCCATGGCCCAGTCAAGTTGACACATAAAATTAGCCACCACACATTTTAAATTAAAAGAAAAAATAACCTTTTCATGACCTCACTTTCCCTTCCAACAATAGCTCCATTCATCCATTTTCCTTTCCAGCAACTTCTCAAGAGTTACCTCAATAGAACTATTTGTAACCAATATCTCTAACTTTTCTCCCATTGTACTCTTTTACTGTCACTCCAAACTTTCACTCCTGTTTCTCCACCAAAACTGCTTTTATCAAGATTAATAATGGTCTCTCCATTGCTACATCCAATAGTTAATTCACAGTCCTCATTTAAAATTATTAATCAAGAGCTTTAAACAGAGATGATCACCCTCTCCACCTTGATATATTTTCCTCACTTAACTTACGACCTCGCTGCCAGCCTCAGGTTATTTTACTGGGCCTTCCTCATCTCATTTATGAATCAATCCTGAGCCCTGCATCCCACTTCTTGGTTCTATTCTTTTCTTTGTTTAAACTCCCTATTTTGGTGATTTCACCCAATCATAATTATAAATTTACATGTTACCTTCCAAATTTAAAGCTCCAACCCAGATCTCTCTCTCTTGAATCTGAAATATGTAAATACAATGATCTACTGGACATATTGTCTTGATGGCCAAATATCTCAAACATTATGAGTCCAAAACTGTACTCTTCACTTCCTTCCATCCAAACTGGATCTACCTGGAGTTTACCTTTTTAAGTTGAAGACAAAACTCTCCTTTTATTTCTCAGACCAAAAGTTTTAAAATCATTTATAATTTTTCTCTTTTCCTGACTTTCCAGATTGAATCTGTTAGGAAGTCCAGTTAAGTCTATCCTCAGATTATAAATAGAATAAGAAAATGTTGGTAATTAGAGCAAAAATCAATAATATAGTGTGAGATATATATGCATACATTGATTTTCCATAGAGCTTGTGGTTAAACATTTAGGATTATATCACTGAACGCTGGGCACATCCCTTAATGCTGAAAAATTTTTAGACAATTTCCCATCTGAAAATTAATATGACTAAGTATTACTTCATAAATTCGATGTGAGAATTAATGATGTAACCTAAAAACCGCCCAGTCTAGTCACTAATAAAACGTGGCAACTACTATGATAAAGATCATAATCACTGTTACCAGTATTTTTACCATTCCTGGATGATCATGGCTGGTCTCTGCTGCTCAAATTTCCTCATACCATCCCCCACCTTCCTCATGTGTCTTAGAGAAGATTATCTGAAACATATCTGTCCCATGTATTATTCCTTCTATTTTTTTTCCTTTCTGTTCTAGTTTGTTAACCTCAAAACAAGAGACAAAGTCTATATTTCTTTCTATGCTTTAATTTTCCCATCAGTGAATGAGAGGTAATACAGTGTCATACAAAAAATAGCCTTCATGTCTTTTTGAAAATGACTCCATGTATCCACTGAGCACCATTTCTGATTCTAACATTTTATGATATTTAGGAATTAAAAACTCTTCTAACATTTAAAAAACATTCCCTTTTTATTTTTCCTTGAAAATTACTAGAAAACACTATAAGGTAAAAAATATTTATAAGTCTACCACTTAAAACAACTATATGACATGAGAAGTAAAACCTCCTCACATTGCTCGTACCCAGACCTGGTCCGTCAAATCCTATCTTTTGAAGGCAACTACTTACAGGTTGTTTATTTTTCTCAGGTTGTTTATGTGAAAACTTTTTAAAGAAAAATTTTATAAAGACATAAAATTAATAATAACATTTGTCACTACTATGGGCTATTCTAAGTTCTTTACATTTTTCTACTTGTCAAGATTTACACACACACACAAATATATACATGTAGAAATATAGAGTCAAGATCTTCATACAAAATATGTATATATTATATAAATATATAATACAAAAGTTCTATTTTCCACAAAAATGAATAAAGCACATATTAATCTTATCATTGCCACAAACATATTTTACCTACATACATTTCTATCATTTTGATAATTGCATATTATTGTATTAAGAAAATTTAGTAAAATGAGTTAATATTCCCCTATTGTAGACATTTTGATTGTGTCCTATATAATCCTAGAAACTCCATTCTATAGAAATTTTTTTTTTCATTTTTATGTGTTGGTATTTTCTATTCTGTTTTTGTGAATGAAATCTTTTTTATTTCACTTTATAACTCATGAAATTTTTACTCCTAGTAAACTGGAATAAAATTCAGACATAATTTAGTAGCTGTGGAAAATTAGAATCTCTGAGTTTCAATATTTTCATCATTGTGCAGAGCTGTATGAGTTGCTGCCTAAACATTTTTAAAGGGTAAAATGTGAGCAGATATTAAAAAACCCTAGGGAGACCTCTGTTCTTAACAAATGTTGATTTACCTGTTGTGTGAGCTAACAAGTGAGGATGATAGCATAACACATATACAGGGTGGGGCAAAAGTAGGTTTGCAGTTGTTCATATGGGAAATAATGCAATAATTAATAAATAATACAAGAATAAACTCTGTTTCACAATTTTTATTGTAAATAATATAGTAATTAATAAATAATAATACAAGAATAAGCTCAAGACTGCAAACCTACTTTTGCCCCACCCTATACGTGCTTTCAAGTGGATCAGCGTGGCATTGCTCTTGAGTTACAGTGTAAAAGTCCAACTTTGTATCTAAAAGTAGCAAAGGTGATATAAATATCACACTAAATAAAATATTTTGACTATTACTGCTTTAATAATAGCAGCCACTAGTGAGTGAACCTCCTGGCTGAGATACCTTTCCAGAAATCTGTCTTTCGCATAACAAGACTTTTTGATCCAAACATGTGTTCCTGTGAACCTTTCCCAGGACTCCTTATTTATGACTACACCATGGCCGGTGTAGTTCTTCTAACATATAATCTCTAAAACATATTTACAGTTGAATAGTTACTGCCATTTCCTTTTCTGAATTTCTTTCTAGGACACATGGAAAGGAGGAAGGCACTGTTGGCATAGCCAAACATCCTCCCTGTCCAGAAACTCTTTTGGCAGTCAATCCAGTAAGTTTCTAAGCATGATGAGAATGCATAGTTCATTGTGAATGTGAATTGTGAATGTGGCACTATGCCTGGCATAAACCAGGTTTTAAATAAATGTTAAATAAATGAATGAATAAGTGAAAGAACAAGAACTAAATTTTTTTTTTAATTTAAGAAGTAGCACCTTAGGAAACTGGGAAATGTTTCAGTAGAAAATATAACTTATTCAACCACCCATTCATTCAATAAATATTGATTTGGAATTTGTTCTTTTTCCAGGCAAGTCACTGTGAATATTATACTTTAATATGACATGCTGGTCTACTTGGAGATTGCAGTCTGCTGAAGAGACGAGTGATGGGACATAATTCCCCAATGACTGAGAGTGATGGAGAAGTTCCATTATAAGTATATAATAGGGAATAAAAATACAGAAATTTCATGTTTTATTTATTAAAATATAGGAATCAGTGCACTGAATGCTCCTAATGTACATTTATGCTGTTTATGTTCAAGAATAACAATTGAATATATCATGATCAAGTTCTGAATGTTGGATGATCTAAATTATAGTTCAAGGTCTAGTGAAAATAAGCATATTATAAACTCATCAACTACAAAATTGAAGGATGCACTGTCAGAGACCACATTGAGATTCAACTGTTTGGAGCTTAACCGTTCTTCTCTCTCTCTCTTTTTTTTTTTTTTTTTTTAAATATCTTTATTGATTTCAGAGAGAGAGGAAAGAAGAGGGAGAGAGAGAGATAGAAACATCAGTGATGAGAGAGTCATTGATCTGCTGCCTCCTGCACCCCTCCCCTCACTGGGGATCAAACCTGAAACCCAGGCATGTGCCCTGACCTGGAATCTAAGGGAACCTCAGTCTCCTGGATCACAGGTCAATGCTCAACCACTGAGCCAAGCCCAACCAGGCTTGACTACTCACTTTTATAAAGCAAATATCTCTTTCTTGCCCATTAGCAAAACAACAGTACTACTCAAAATAGATAGCTAAATCTTTAAATACTAATATAGTATAATCCATAAAATCCTGAGTGGACAAAAGTAACAAAAAGAGAAAGCAGAATATGCTCAAAAATTTAAAAACAATCAAAACAATGTAGGAAAAAAATAGGTAAAGAAAAAGTACAGGTGAATTCCACAGAAGACTGAAGACCTTAGATAATTTAAAAAAGAATACTTTTAGACCAGTCTCAATCTCTAGGTTGAACATGGGTAATTTTCACTTCTGGTGATATAAAGCAGCTAATTATCATGGAGAATGCTCATCCCAGTGATAATTATCAAATCTTTTACTGCTTTTTTTCTCATGATTTTCTGGCAACGTAATAGAACCCTGAATATCCCTCAGCTTCTACCCACACAAATCCCACTATGATTGCATGAGGAGCTCTTGATTAGATTCCTATAAGTAACATGTGTCAGCCAGAAGACCCTTTCCCACCCACCTCCCACTCTGGTATAGAAGGTGGAGTCCTTCCCATCACTTCTTACCCCTATGAAGTAATCCTCTCAAGAAGCTTGGACTTTAAGGAAAACAAGATTCAAAAAAGGAATAAACCTTTCCCTGAGGCAAGGTTCTCTCCTTAGAAAGGGGAATAAAAAAATATAGTGAATACAAAATACATATGAATATTCCAATGTACCCCCCCACACACACACACAAACACTCTCCATCTCATTAGATGAATCCCTTTTGGATCCCTCTCATTAGAATTTTTAAATATCTCCATCAACCTGCCCTGCCGGGCGTGGCTCAGCGGTTGAGCGTCGACCTAGGATCCAGGCCATCGGGGGTTCAATTCCTGGTCAGGGTACATGCCCAGGTTGAGGGCTTGATCAATGACTCTCTCATCACTGATGTTTCTATCTCTCTCTCTCCCTCTCCTTTCTTCTCTCTGAAATCAATAAAGATATATTTAAAAAATAAAAAATAAATATCTCCATCAACCTAAAAAACAAAAATAAAAACATAAAATGTCCTCACCATCAATGACATCTACATTGCCAAATTCATCAGTCAGACTTTTCCCCCAGCCTTCTGAGTTATTGATCTGATTTTGATAGAAATAAACGTCCATAAGAAAATTATCTGCCAACCTAATTTCTTAGGTGCTTTCAGCAGTTTTGGTCACTTCCTCTTTCAAGCATTCCCCTTTCTTTTGCCTGTGTAACAATGGAAAGGGAATGGCATACTCCGTACTCTAATCAATTCTCAGGCTCCTCAACCCAACTGTTAGAGTTTATCAATGTTACACTCTAAGCCTTGTTCTCATTCCACTCTTTCATCTAAGTCTACAGCTTCAATTACCAATCTAGTAAATTGGTGACTAGACCCATGTCTTTCAAGTTTACATATTTAGCCCCAGATAATTTCATTGATTTTCAAACCTGTATATAGAACTACTATATATAGTTCCCCTTTATCCATGGGAGATATGTTCCAAGACCCTCAATGAATGCCTGAAATGATAGATAATACCAAACCACTCTATGTATACTGTTTTTTTCAAGTTTAATTTATAAATTAGGCACAATAAGAGATTGACAGCAAAAATAAAATAAAACAATTACAACATATGCAATAAAAATGTGAATATGAGCTCTCACTCAGCAACCTACACCAAATTTCTTTTTCCTTCACAATTTCATGGATAGATGATTCATTCTTACCGTAGGTGTTAGCAACCTCAGTATGATTTTTTTCTTTCCTTATTAAGTAGAAAATGATCACCTTTTTACTTAAATGAAGCACTTTATAGCTTCTCTTGGGCATATACAAATTGTCAGCATCACTACTCTTGTGCTTTGGAGCCATTATTAAGTAAAATAAGGTCACTTGAACTCAGCACTGCTCTACCAAGACAGTTTGGCACAGGGCTTGTCACATAATTGATGCTTAATAAATTTTATGATACAAAAAATAATTTTTTAGAGATGGAAATTAGTTAATATGATACAGGAAAATAATTAAATGTCTTTTAAAATCAATTTTATACCTTTAATCTATATGGATACATCTTGATCAAGTAAAATAGACTAAAAAAATGTTTATTTTCTTACCCTTGTATGTCTTAACAATGTTTTTGAATGTCTGGCTCACAGCAGAGAAAGGAAGAGTGATGTAGAACTTCACATTTGTCCTACTTCTCCAGGTTCATAATAAAAAACTCTGGCTCTGATTATGTACCTGTACCTATGACTTGAAACATATTATTGGTGTATATATAAACATATATTTTTATTATAAAATGTAATGATAAAATACTTAAAAGGAGCTGGACCCTCCCAATTTCCAGCAGTGAAATTTAGATTTAGAGTGGTCATTTTTAAATTTAGGAAGAGATATTTTTGACATCTTCTTCATACTAGTAATCCCCAAAGTAATAGGATATTATACTTTAACTTAAATGTGACTGGAGAGAAGTAAAGGGAATTCCCTGGGCAAAGCTTTACTGTGCCCTTGAGAAAGCATCTGGTTTTAATTTTGATTGGTAGAACTTGAATGTAGCTGGCTGATTTACCAGCCACCATGTTGGAAGCACACACACAAGAAAGGGAGGCATTATTTTAAGTGGTTTATAATATCTAGGATGGTTACTGCCAATGTTGAGCTATTTGCAAGCCCTGAAAAAAATTGGAGGCCACTGATCAAGAATCTAAATCCATAGGGCTATATAGCTAATATCCTATCATAATCAATTTTTTGGAGATAAGTGTATAAATTCAATTTATTTTATATTTTTATTTTTACATATTTATTGGGTGTTCATTGACTGTAAGATTGAATGTCTATTAGTCATAAAGTTCTCAGCTGAATGTGTCCTATGAGTAATAAAGAAATTATTAGGTGACACTTTATAGCTAATATCGTTGAATCAAAGTTCGTATAAGACACTCTTTTTTAAAAGCTATAAAAACAGTTATACAGGGAGAAACACTAAGGCCAAATTCTGAGTACTTTCAAATGAGAAAAATGGCAAATGCATGTTTAACTTACAAACTAAAGACCTCTCTGCATTTATTCAATAAATAAACTGGCCAGATACCACACTGAGAGCTAAGATAGTCCTTTACCTCTCAGAGCTTAACGTAGGTCTCTTTCCAAGAATTTTAACCCCAATTTTGGTAAATCCCATCATATAGAAATATATTTTTACTCTCAATCACTGAACTTGTATTATAATTCTTATTATATCCAGATAGTATTCGAGGTTGACATTTAATAGTTAGTTCATACTATATACACCTAGTAGATAAAATATATGATTTAATTCCTCACTAGTTGATTGTGTCACTTTTTTTCAAATTAAAATAATAATCTCATGTACATCAAAAAAGTGCAAAACAGATGCTGTGCTTAGGAGGGTGATTGGTTTTTCAATTCCTTTCAGTAGCAGAGATTTCATATTTTAAATTACTCTAGGTCATTTATGAAAACAAATTTCCTCATCTGTTCCTCATCACTATTTATACACCTTCTAGATCCCCACAGGTTGGCAGGAATCTGCAAGGTTATGTTGTTGGAGAGAAGTATTCATGCTGTTGGACAGGAGCATGAATGAACAGGGTGTATTCAGGGATCTGCAGAAGTGTTTTTCTTGAACTGTATTGACTGTTCTTTAGTGCCAACTGAGTCATGCAAAATCACACACCCTTCCAGCACAATGAAGGATAAGGTGTCTATTCTCCATCCATGTTAGCTGAGTGAATTTGGGAAATCATCTGTCCTACCCAAGAACTGTTTTGCTTTACTTGTTCATCACAAAATGTTATCTTGTATTATTGATAGAAATGCTTGATGGTTAATGTCAGTGGGCAAAATTAGCTATGCATGCCCCATCTTAACGCTTCTCCCTTTGTTTTATAGTTGTCAATGACAAGAATACCTTCTAATTTAACACCACCATGACAGAAAGTTCCTAAAGCACATGGTTATATCTGTTACTTGTATTTATATTACTAGTGTTTAGCAAATATTTGGACTTTAAAAAACGTTTGTAAGAGTAAAAACAGAAAGTGCCAATTCTCCATTTAATGTTCTGATCAATTAATAAATGAACTCAAGGTACTGAAGAAAGACACCAGAATTGTGTCACCAACAGCTTAGATTCTTGCTGCCAGTCCCTAATTTGTTGACCTCGCAATGGTTCTCAATTTTGGCTGCACAGTAAAATCAACCAGGGAGATTTTTAAAAGATCCCACTCAAATCACATCTCAAGATTAAATAAATCAAAATCTCTGGAAGTGAGATGCAAGCATCTGTATTTCTTAAACCTCCCTTATTCCTTTCAATGTGCAACTAAGTTTGAAAAGCACTTTTGTACAGCAACCTGAAGAATCTTTATATCTTAAAAAGAAGCAGCTAAGTTGGTTTCAAGAACTGATAATACTAAAATAATTGAAAGTAACTAATTTAAACGGACCTAGGATTTCTTAGAGAAGAATGATTAATATATCAGTTCCTCAATTCTAAATTGGAAGATATTTTTGGATTAAAAACCAAAAATATATGTGCTTAAAATGTTGTGTAATGTGATAGAAAATACACCTTACACCTTGTCTATTAAAACTGCAGGAGGCTTCCTGGGTTTTAGAAATCTTTATCTATAAATTGGACTGTGCAGCCTGCCAGGCATGGCTCAGTGGTTGAGTGCCGACCTAGGATCCAGGTGATCAGGGTTCAATTCCCCGCCAGGGCACATGCCAGGGTTGTAGGCTCGATCCCCAGTCGGGGGTGTGCAGGAGGCAGCCAACCAATGACTCTCTCACCATCATTTTCATCTCTCTCTCTCCCTCTCCTTTGCTCTCTCTGAAATCAATAAAGATATATTTAAAATTAAAATAAATAAATAATAAATTAGACTGCATCTCAGTTTCCTCACCTGCAAAATAAACAGATTGGGGTAGATGATCATTATGATTGTCCCTAGCCCCACCATTTTATAACTGGTTTGAAGAGAATCCTGAATAATTATTTAATCAGATTTTAAAGTATATAATTTTTTATTTGAGGGAGTATCTTTTATAGTTATAATGAAATAGGCCTTGGGTGGCAATCAAAATTCTTTGTTTTATACTTAAGAGCTGTATTAAATAAGAAAAATAAATCTAGAGTCCTTTGGTTTTGGTGAAGGGTTTTCCTTGGCTCAAACTTATTAAGATTGAGTCCAGATACCAAAATCCTTGCCCATAGTCCACATGAATAATTCCAACACTGTTGGCTATCATCCTTTGTGAAACAGGGTTCATGGAATAAGGCTGATTCTAACCAAGAAAGGGCTTTGCCAACTAAAGAAAATCTTAAGGAATAATCCTAGCTACCACCAATCTGAGGAGAAATATTGTGAAATATATTTATGGTTCAGAGTTTATACAATAAGCATAAAATTAAGTCTATTTTTGAAAATTTCACTCTGAAGGTTAACATCATGTTTAATCTTCCATTTTTCCTTCATACTTTTACAATAGTTCATGGGGTTAAGCATCTAGTATCAAAGGTAATACCAATCCAATATTCTACTTTGTTTCTCAGTGCTTTCTCATATATCTCAGCAAATACTCAAAAAAAATCTGTGAAGCAGAGAATATTATTTTAATTTTTTAAAATGTTCTCATGGTTATAAAAAGTCAGTCTGTGACGGAGCCAAGCAAGGCTGTATCCTGTATTCTTGACTCCAACTCTAGGGTGTTTTTTCTATTCCTTTCTGTGGTAACGATGCACATTGTTGATCAAGTTACTGTTTTCACTTTTTTAATTGACTCAATTTTTTAAAAATGTTTTTATTGATTTTAGAGAGAGAGGAAGAGAGAGAGATAGAAAGACAGAAACATTGCTGAGAGAGAAACATCGATCGGCTGCCTCCTGTAAGCCCCCTACTGGGGATTAAGCCTGCAACCTGGGCATGTGCCCAGACCTCTTGGTTCATGGGTCAACGCTCAACCACTAAGCAACACCGGCTGGGCTTAATTGACTCAATTTTTAATTTGATTTACAATGATTACTTCTTCAGCTCTTTTCAAGGCACACAAAGGGATTGAACACATTTGTACACTCATGTTTTCAAACCACTTGAGACAGTGATATAAAAGATAATGTATATTTCAGTGATATTAAGAGGTAGCAGAAAAAACAAATTCTCAGATCACACATGGGAACTTCAGTCTCAGCTCTCCCATCAAATGACTGTATCTTCTTGGGCAAGTCACAACCTCTCTGCATCAGTTTCCTCAAAAGTTAAAGGGGTATAGATTGAAAAGCTTTTGTACTTTCTTCTGCAATTCCTAATTATAATATGAATGTACTTATCTTAGTAGTGTACAACAGATAGTACTCAAACTGACCAGGTTGTCACTTTTAGTTAAATTTGTTTCTGTCTATGTAGTACAGGCTTCAACTAATGTTCTTTTTCTATAGTGAATACTATATAGATCATCAAACAATTTTTACTTGGGTAGATGTTTAATTAAATAATTAAAATGTGAATGCATAAATAAGTGAAACCACAAATCAATGTTTCCCTCTCTCTAAATCAATACAAAAACTTCATTGTGTTTTTCAAAACTATTAATAGGTAATTGAAATATCTTCTCTGTGGTTTTCATTGAATTGCTAGAAATGAGATACTTGATTTTTCTATTTACAGATGCATTTCATCTTTTTGTATATAAGATATAGGCTAGCCGGTTGACATGGCTCAGTGGTTGAGCATTGGCCCATGAACCCAGAGGTCATGGTTCCATTTCCCGATCAGGGCACATTCCCAGGTTGCAGGCTTCATCCTCAATAGGGGACCAATGATTCTCTCTCATCATTGATATTTCTATATCTCTCTCCCTCTCCCTTCCTCTCTCTGAAATCAGTAAAAACATATAAGAAATTTTAAAAAAGGATATTGGCTAAATTATATTTCATTTTATTTGATTTAATAATATTAAGTATTGAACATTATAATTTTTAAAAAATCACATTCTAGTATTCTAATTACACAGTTGTTAGCAAGCCTATCTGTATCTAGAGATCTATAAAAATTATCACTGTGGTAGACAGAATTCTAAGATGACTCCCAAAATATCCTGTCCTAATCCAGGACTGAGAATAAAATAGATATCATTCCATGATTAGGTTATATTATATGGTGCAATTGACTCTGAGAAAGAGAGATTATTGAGGTGAACTTGAACTAATGACAAAAGTCCTTTAAAAGCCAAGAGTTTTCTGGGGCTGGTTACAGAAGAGGAAGTCAGAAATTCAAACACAAGAAGGAGGATCTGACACACCATTGCTGGTGTGAAGATGTTAGAAAACACTTGGCAAAGAATGTGGGTGACCTTTAGGAGCTAAGAAGAGCTCTATGTTGACAATTAGCAAGGAAATGATGACTTCAGCCTTACAACTGCAAAGAAGAGCAAGAACGAGCCTGGAAATGATATTTCTGCTGAGCCCCCCAAAAAGAACTCAACCAGCTGATATTTTGATTTCAGCCTTTTAATACCCTGAGTAAAGAGCCCAGGTACAACACACCAGACATCTATTTGACAAAACCAAACTAATAATGGGCATTGTTTTAAGCCAGTAAGTTTGTCTTAATTTGTTAAGACAGAAATACAAACACTAATACGTACCACATTGGCCTCAGATTTCTTAAGGTAAGGTTAATAGTTGCAGACGCACACTACAGTTGACTCTTGAACAATGCAGGGGTTAAATGCACTGACCCCTGGCCCATCGAAAATCCGTGTATAACTTTTGACTCTGCAGCTGGGCCTTTCTCACCTGCAGATTCAACCAACTTCAAATTGAAAATAGCGTTTTCAATCTGTGTTTGGGAATCCATGGTTGGAAATGCAAAAATACTGGTTTTGATCGCAGTTGGTTAAATCTGTAGATGCAAAACCCACAGGGATGCAAAAGTCCCACTATATTTGTTTATTTTTTTAAATCCATGCATAAGTGGACCCATGCAGTTCAAGCCTATGTTGTTCAAGAATGAACTGTATACATAAAGCTATCATTCAAAAATAAACAAAACTTTTTTTTTTTTTTCCATGGGAGAGCTTGGCTATCACATTTATTCAGACTTTCCTTGGGGCAAACATGAACCTAACTTATCCCCTCAAATGATAAACTATTCTATTTCTAAGCCATCCCAGAAAGTCCTTTCCCAATACATTTCTCTACTAAATAACTCTTGGGAAAATTTGTTTTTAATCCCAGTTCCTCCAGATAGTGAAAATCCATGTAATTCATGCTCTGCGGCCCCACCTATGCATATGATTCCTTGTATAATAATTGGTACATGATGTTGTTAAAAAACACAAACACATAAATATACTCCTTGAAGTTATTAGAGACGGAAGGAGAAGGACCGTAATCGGAACCAGAACGGTGGAAAGGAACGAGGGAATCTTAGAAACCGTCTTGTTTTTCTCATGAACTGCAGGATTTTTCTCCTAATGCATTTCTCCACAACTGGTTGCCTCTGATTTTTCATAAGTCAAGCTTCATTTATATATGCGCTGTATTGGTGCCATACTTACATGTATCAAGAATTTTCAAGTTCTGCCCTTTTTCTTCATTGGTAAATAATTTCCATACACTGTGACTTATAGCTGTAGAGAGGAAACCTGATTGCATTCGTTCACTTTATCCTATCAGTCCCTGTTTAAGGCCAGTAGGTAGCCTCAGGATGGCTGCCACAGGATCTCTGAGGCAAGAGAGGGGTGGGGTCATACATTCTATTGCATGGGTGCCTCCAAGCCAGTGGAGATAGCAGGCCCCAAGAATAGCCTTTCCCAGTGACCACCAGCTCTAGCAGAAACCTCATAATTGTTTTCTTTCTCTGACTTACAAACTACAAGGAAGGGTGAAAATTTGCCTTATCTCCTCCTACGAAAATAAAAGGAAATGTTATGTATCTGGTGGGTGGAGGCATAGGGACAAAAACACAACCTATGTAAGTAAGAAATTACATTGCACCTGCTCTTTCCATAGAATATTTTCTTAAAATTTTTTTCTTGAATGTACTATAGCTATACTATGACTATATGGACCTGGAGAGTATTATGCTAAGTGAAGTAAGCCAGTCAGAGAAAGACAAATATCATATGATCTCATTAATATGTGGAATCTAATGAACAAAATAAATTGACCAACAAAATAAAACCAGAGTCATAGATACATGGAACAGAGTGACAGATGTCAGTGGGGAGAGGGGTGGGGGGACTGGATAAATGAAGGTGAATAGATTAGCCAAAGAACATATATGCATAGCCCATGGACAAAGACTACAGTGTGGTGAAGGCCAAGGGAAGGGGGGGCGGGGGCTGGGCGGAGCAGGGCAAAGGGGGGCAAATGGGGATCATGTGTAATAGTGTCAACAATAAAAAATAAAAATAAATAAAAAAGAAGTAAGTGAATAGAAATCTAAGGCAACGTTAATTTTGAAAACATCAGATAATCAGAACTGAGTTGGGAATAAAGTTATTAAATTTTGTCCTTTAATCCTTCAAAAAATAACCACCAAAAGATGTGAATTTTGTTGACGTAAGTTATATTACAAAGCCATTCTGGTCCTAATTAGTCAACAATGGCAGATGCTTCAATCAGACAATTCTAAATTTCAAGGGAATAGCAAACACTGTACAAGCTCAAATGAGGATGACATCACTTCTTTCTAAGGTGGCTTTTAACAGCTTGTAAAATTGATAGTGCCTTTGGATGGTGAGTAATTCTCGAATGCATTCAAATAGGTGAGAAAGGTGGTGCTGAAGGGGATAATAGTTTGAGTAAAATGATGGCAATGGTGAGAATAAATAACACCAGTTGAGACAATATCAAGATCTAGAGCAAAACACTAATAATGTGTTTTAGAGAATGATTTATACCAGATCGAGCTGTCAATATAGAAGAAGTCTGGATAGAAAGATGTTAAAGAAACTGATCATGACTATATATCAATATCAGGCAATGCATTTAATAATAATGACTGATGCTATTTACCTTTGCTCTATGGCAGGAGACCTATTCTTTATATATATGTATATATAAACTCATATAATGCTCACAAACATGCTTTGAGATAGATGCTATTGTATTTTCCATTTTACAGATGAGGAATCTAAGGCACAAATGGTTAAAAGACTTGCCCAAGGCCATTCAGCCAAAATGATTTGACACCAAAAATGTCTTACACTCTACAACTATCCATTTTTTGTAACTCAGCATACATTTTTTGGTCCGTGGTTGTTTCTCTCTTTTGTGCATTTTAAGAAAATTGAATGCGGTGTGTTTGTGGAGATGTGAAGGAGGTTATTTCTGTGTTATTACTTTAAGAGTTAATAGGAGAGGAAATGGCAACATGAAAATATGAACTGGACCAAGCACAAACTTGGTGAACTTTAGAATATTCAGTGTTTTTGAAAATTTATTTGAAAAACTAATAAGTAACAATTGATTTGTGGGTAAATTTGCTGGGAGCCTTTCAATGCCCTGAAATGTTTTGTATATCCAAGGCAGCATTCAATATGCCCTTTATTTCAAAGAGCATATGGTTTATAACTCTGAGCAGTCATTTATCCCCACTTCCCACAATTCATCACTCAGAGACCACAAACTTGAATCTCTGTTCAGAATTCAGTTGAGGTTTCTTTCTTCTATTTTAAAAAATTGAGATCTATTGAAATTTCTTGTCAGTTTGTTCTTTTCAGGCCAACAATTTATGATAGTACTAACCATGAAAACAAAAATAAAAAGCTGATTATTGTAAGAAAAAAAAAACACCCAGTAGTATTTTATGTGGTGCAAGCCTGTGATGCCTGTTTGTATTGAAACAGAAAAGGAACATCAAATTGTTTAGCCATTAGTAATTTTTTTCTAAATTTGTGTTTAGCTGATAAAATTTTTAAACTTGTCCTTCTTTCGTCAGTCAAGTTTTTAGAGCTGGGGAAGCATACTTTTGGACCTCTCCATTTGGTCCATCAGGCAGTAGTTTGTTATGTATTATTGATGTATTTTATTCCAATGATAGGTTTACACTTTTTGTTGAAAGAGGAACATTTTCATTATTAAACTACTTCTGTACTGAATTTAACTGAAGGCTTGAAAAATTACATAAAAATTTAGAGGCACTCACCTATTTAAAAGACAGTGGTTTGTAATAGTGAATTAATTTTTTATTTTAAAAAATCTATGGAAATGAATAACACTTGAATAATTTGATTGTATTTCTCAAATGAAACTTCTTTGAACAAAAAAACTTCTACAACTTAGTTGAATGTGGTAGTTTTCCTTTGGCTAGGAAACCCTTCATGTGGTCTTCTCATGTTTTCATTGTCTGTAAATTCCTTTAGAGGTCTAATTGAACTAAAGAATCCAGCAACTTTAGAAGAAACCATCACAGTTTACATAGTCTTATTAGACAGTCCTATAATGTTCTTTTGTTTCCAACAGTCTTGATTGTATACAGTCATTTTCAAAAGGCATATTTGTTTTGTTTTATCTCTTTCTGCTTTCTCAAAGATCTCATGACTTTCTAAGATGGATACCTAATAATTAAATTACAATCCAACATCTAATATGAAAATTGAATACTTAAGTGCTTTAGACTTTCAACCTCATGAAAAGATGGGAAGAAACTAGTTTCCTATCCTATAAAATATATAATTTCATGAATGTAATGTTTAAAAAATATTATCTAAATGGCCTCTCAGCTGTCTGTGCATATGTAAGTGTCCTGATATGAAATACTTACTAGTGCTCAACAAAAATTCCATTTTTTTATACCTAAAATTTTCTTCTGGAATTTTTCTTCTTAGAGCACACCTCAGGTCATATTACTTTTTTAGCCCACAAGAGGTGATCAGAGGTGGCATGCCAGTTACTAGTGAGAACTATCGAAAGTTGTTCAAATCTCCATATTCTCTCAGTGGACAGTCAGAATCCTAAAGCCTCATATGAATGACTGCCGAGCCCCTATGAGATTCCCTGAGTGACCATGGTAAGCAAAAGCCCCTACTGATCTGCAATGACATGCAGCATAAACACAAAATAAACCTGTTGTTTTTAAGAGCTCTTTGTATATTCTGTATAGGAGTCTTTTATCAAATATATGATTTGCAAATATTTCCTCCAAGTCTGTGACTTGTTTTTTCAGTCTCTTAACAGTGTCTTTCACAGAGCAAAAGTTCTGCTTAATAAAGTACTTTTTTTCCTTTAATGATTGGTGCTTTTGGTGTTGGATCTAAAAATTTATAACCAAACACAAGGCCATTGAGATTTTCTTCTAGAAGTTTTATAGTTTTGCATTTTACATGTATGTCTTTGGTCTGTTTTCAGCTGATTTTGTGTAAGGTGTGAGATCTGTATGTAGGTTCATATTTTGCAATTACTTCAACACCATTTGTTGTAAAGACTATTCTACCTCCACTAATTACTTTTGCACTTGTGTCAAAAATCAATTAACTCTATTATCTGTGTGGGTCTACTTCTGGGTTCTCTTCTCTGTACCATAAATCAATGTGTCTGGTTTTTTTTTGTCAATACCAGGCTGTTTTAATTCCAGTAGCTTTATAATAAACCTTGAAAATTGGTAATGGGAGTTTTCCAACTTTGTTCTTTTTTTAAAGAATTGTATGGCTATTCTTGGCCCTTTGCCTTTCTATATAAATTGTAGAATATTTTTTTATTTATATCTACAAAAAAGCTTGTGGGGATTTTGATTGGGACTGTTAAATCTACAGATCAGGCTTGGAAGAACTGACATCTGTCTTAACAATATTATATGTTTCAATTCATGAAATGTAAATAGCTTTTCTTTCCATTTATTTTGAAATTATTTTACTTCGGTCATCAATAAAGTGCAGTATTCCACAAACAATTTCTATACATATTTTGTGGATTTAAAACTATTTCATTTTTCTTTTTGGTGTTGTTGTAAATGCTTTTTTTCCCAAAATTTCAAATTCTAATTGTTTGTTGATGATATATAGGAAAGCAACTGCCTGTGCCTCTGTTGCTTTAAACCATTGAAATTATGAGGTTATTTATTACCAGTTAACTATCTTGATGATATACAAATTGTACCTGAAGTATTTTGATTCTCTAATAAAAACCTAAATATGTCGTACTGTCTTGGGGACCTAATAGCTGGAGGTGGGAAAACATGCTGGAGAAAGACAAGATGGAAATTTGTGCTCTACAGGATGGTAAAACATTTGCTAAGGCCTAGAATAACATGAAAGGTAGATCATGTTCCCAATGCACTTGTAGCCCAAGGGGAATAGATTGGAAAGCAAAATGATAGTTACATGTTTTGGTTACCACTGGATAGTTTGGCAATAAATTGCAAGAAACAAATAAACTCCGGATAGAACTAGCCAGTTTCCAAAACTGAGGGTAAAGGACATAGTTTAAGTCCAGAAACTACTTTTTCATCCCAACCAATGAAAGATAAGATTGAGAAATACTTTGTGGAACAAAAATCCATTAAGACCTTTCAATTGATTAAATTACCTCTGGGCAAAGAGTAGCACATTAGGGATGTAAAACATCTAAGTCCTTTCAGTTAAAAAAAAAAAAAAAAAATCATTCTTAGATCCTTACTGGCCCAAGGAGCTGACTAAAGGCAGATAGATAATAACCCTACTGAGTTTCTGAGGAGTCAGTTCCTCTTCCAGACTTTAAGTGATCTTTGTGCACCTAACCTTATACTACATGCAGGAAATGAGTTGAGAAAGCAGTATTTTGTATTCTTCTGTTTCCACTTAAGATGTAGCCAAGAAATATATTGGGTAAAGGAATATTCTCACAGAGGGTGTAGCTAGTGACTTGAAAAACAACGAACAAAGAAATTTCTCCTGGGCCATTCCATACCCCCTGGGTAGAGAACCTCAGAGTATCTTCCCATTGAAATTTTGGATTGCTGTGAACCAGTTTGTAGAAAGTCCCCCATTCTTTCCCTTTCTGAATGGGAGTATTTATTGTTTCTTTCCCAGTATTATAGATTGTATGTGTATCTGGTTGGGAAGGTGGTGCATTTTAGCTCTTTTTAGCTCACTGTTCTGCAGATCAAGGGAAGTCACATTGAGAGACCTGATGAATCAACCAAAGCACGTTCCTCAGAGATCCTAGATTTAAGTTTCATAGCATGACTGGAATGGACTTTTAGATTGTCTCTTGAGTTGGTGATGAGTGTCTTCTACATGTGGCAAGAAGAGTTTAAAGAATACTTGGTAATCAAAAAAAGCAAACTGTGATAGATTTTATTTTCCCAGAGATAATTCTCTTCTCCTCCAGGAACATTCATTCTTTGAATTATAAATGGCTGTAGGACTTGCTTTTAGCCAATGAAATGTGAATAAAAGTCATGTGTCACTCCTGAGCAGAAGCACTTAAGAAATTCAGTTTTCCATGTCCTTGATACCTCAGGCCTGAAAACTCATGGTCCGATGGCAATAGAGCCTCAATTATGGTGGTCTTCTGAGCAACTTTAGTGAGTAAGTTGCCTTTTTCCTACCTGGGTTACACACTTAACATAAAAAAAGAAATAGATTCCTGTTATTTAAAGCCGCCACTAAAATCACAACTAAAAGGTCGTCCGGTGAATCTTTGTTTTGCAGCATAAGGTAATCTACCCCAGTTATAACGACAGTTGACACTTTGATGGATTAAAACTCAACAACTTTGTAGATAAGCAACAATGTTCATATTCTGCATGAAAGTCTCAGAAAAAAAGTATTTTAGTCAAGTTTCTATAGCCTTCTAAAATACAGTATTCATAATAAGTATATGAGAATAAGATATACAGAGCTGGATCAAGGCAACCTTGTGAAGTTTGTTTTCGGAGCCCTTCCACATCCCCTTTTTGTGGCTATTCAGTCTCCAGAGAACCTAATCTCCACTCACAACCCCAACCTCTAAATACATACTCGTACACAATTCAGAGCATGATAGTTTTGGAGAACATGTAAAAGTGGTGCCATTTGGAGTCAGTGCAAATTATCTCTATTATTTGGTTTGGAAAGTTTGGAGAAAATTATATGGGATGTGAAAAATAATGAACAGGTTTATAGACATCTGTGCTAGAAGCATGTTTAATCATACTTCCCCTCCTCTTCTCTCTCTCACCCCTTATTTTCCTTTCCTCTTTTTTCTATCTTCTTTTACAGCCTCCTTTTTACTTTTGCCTTAAAAAAGGTAGTTTAAAGGTAAAATTCAATAATTTAATGTGATATCAGGAAAACATATGTGATGATGTGTTCATTTTAGGCTTTTCTAAGAAATCCTTGTTTTCAGATGTCATTATCTACATATTATACAATGATCAGAGTAAATTTCATGTTAGGACTTGAAAATTGAAACACTGAGGAATTAATTTGTCTGAAGATTCATAACAGAGAAATTTAGGTACTCTAGCTGGTGAAAATAAGTATGACTAAATGGTAATATAGAATCTTAAATTTTATCAGCATCAAGTGTGCTTACTTACTGATTATACTGAGAATTTTCACTAAATGTTATAGAAAATGAATATTAACACTTTATTAGAAAATGAAAAACATCCTAATTCTCCTATTTCCCAAGATATCATTAAGTATTATGCAGTAAACCATTTTCTTATGAATTGTTTAACACCTAAATGTGACTTGAAATTTCTAATGTCCTTTGGGTATAAGAAATTGAATGTACAATATACTAATTTCCAGTGACAAGAAATCAACAAATACCTATTTGTTAGAGGTATTTTTTCTTTAATCCTCACCTGAGCATATTTTCTCCATTGCTTTTCAGAAAGAGTGGAAGGGGGAGAGAGAGAGAGAAATATTGATGTGAGAGAGACATCCATTGGTTGCCTTCTGCATGCACCCTGACTGGGCCGGGATGGAGCTTGCAACCCAGGTATGTGGCTTTGTCTGGAATCGAACCTGGGACTCTTCAGTATGCCGGCCAATGCTCTAACCACTGAGCAAAATTGGCTAGGGCTAAAAATATTTTTTTTTAAATCATTTAAACCTTAAAGGGAGTACATGTTGATTTTTAAAAATTTATTTTTATTGTTGAAAATACTACAGATGTTCCCTTTTTTCCCCATTGACCCCTTCCACCCCACATCCACTCCCCACCCCAGGCCTTAGCCCCACTATTGTCTGTGTGCATGAATTATGCATATATGCATATAAATTCTTTGGTTAATTTCCCCCCACCCACCCCCCGCCTTCCCTCTGAGATTCATCAGTCTGTTCCATGTTTCTATGTCACTGAATCTATTTTGTTCATCAGTTTATTAAAACATGATGAAAAAGCATGAATTTATATAGCTATGAAGTGTCCTAACACAAAATATACACAACAAAGTTAAGTATCTCAGTGTAGCAGGCATTTTGACTCTCTCAGGAATATGTTCCCAGGATCAGCCCCTAGACTGAGGGCTCTTTTCCATGACTGCGATGAGACTCAGCTGGGCTGCTAACAATCCCCTGCAGGGAGCTGGCAAGCAGAGAGGAGGCTGCTGCAAGTGCCTTCCCTGCCCCCACCTCACTCTGCTGCCCCCGGCTGCCTGGGAAGACAGTGTACAAAGAGAGCTCGACATCAAGTGTAGAGCAGTGCCAAAACCCACTTTATTTAACGTAGGCGGCGACTTTCCACCCGCAGCTTCCATCTCCTCTAAGTGTTCCAGTCTTGTCGGCTCATGAACAATCTTTTCCTGTGGACAACTGCCAGTTACTTGATTATGATATTTTCCTTTCTAACTTTGAACTGAATTATCTTCCACTGGTTGAGAAGTTTTCAGAATATCCCCCAATAAAAAGTTAACTCTTTTAATCTTTTCCTTTGCTTATGAAAGACTTAAGGATATGAGACTAGCTAGCACTAAAGTGAAATTAGAGTTAAAAATGAAAAATCTAGGTGGGGAGGGGAGTGTGGGTGGGGAGAGACTAATCAAAGAACTTATATGTTTATAAGCATAACCCATGGACACAGACATTGGTGTGAGGAAAGCCCGGGGGTGGGATGGATGTGGGTTGGAGGGGATCAGTGGGGGCAAAAAGGGGACATCTGTAATGTTCTCAACAATAAAGATAAAGAAACTTAAAAAAAAAGAATGAATGAAATAACACTGTAGAAGTACCAAATGTTGGTTAATTTAGACTTTATATAGCTAGTTGAGATGAATGAGCTACTTGATATTAACTCAATTTTTTTAACCAAGAATATAGCAAAATAAAAAACAAACAAAACAAAATTTTTAAAAAATCGTGTGCTGTTTTAAGCCACTAATGTGTGGTCATTTGTTATCCAGTAGTAGAAAATAGTGTTGCTCCTTTGTCTTGTAATAATCTTCATGTCTGATGATAAGTCAGCCTGAGTCTTTTTCCTTAATAAAAGTCTGTAAATATTTTAAAAAGAAAAGAAAAAAATCCACATATTTTATTGGCATGGAGGGAACTGGTTGATGTAGGGGAAGTGATTGATATTTGATATTATATGCCATTTCTTTCAATGTAGCCTTCAACCCCAGATGCCATACTTTAAAAGAAAACAAGCTTTTTGAACAGTTGTGTATAATTTATTCTCAGTTTCATTAGCATACCCATACAAAAGCTGCTTTTCTCTAATCTAATTTTTTTCTTAGCATTCTTCATTATAGCTCATCTTACTAATGTAAAAGGTACTATATGTAACTTTATGTATAATTAAATATGGCTACGTCAGTTAACATAGAATGAAGAAAGTTTAACCAAACTCATTAAAATATTATACCGACATTTCTACCAATTAAACATGATAATAAAGGATGGCAATGAGAGACTTCAAACACTGGATGTAATCATCAAATCAAGAGAAAATACACGAATGGTCTTGAAATCTCGTCTGCCTTGAAAGAGTACGATAAAAATAAATGACCAGGTCTAGTTTACCTAGACCAACTGGTTTTCTATATTGAGCAAATTCCAAATTTTTGAACTATCTTTTATTTGTTAAGTAATTGTTTGAAGCTCAAATCTCATGAAGGATTGGTAAATTGTTGGGTTCTTTGGATATGTGTATAAACATTGATCCATATATAAAGTATCCAACCAATATGAAAAATAACAAATGTGTCCTACCTTTTATGTAAAAAATGTTTTTATTGAATATATTTGACATACAGCATTGTGTAAATTTAAGGTATACCACATATTGATTTGATACATTTATATATTGTAATATGATAGTTATTGTAGTGATATTAAGTAACTCTATTTTTTGGAATAGATAATATTTCTCGAAAAGAACACTCTGTCACATCCTAATGGCACACATCATTTTTAGTTCCAGTGTAAATGCTTCCATTTCATTTCAGGACAGGTGCCATATGAGGTCAAGAGGAGAGTGGTCAGAACACGTATTACATATTGGCAGTGGTTGGCGTGACTTCTGCATAAGAGAATGAGAAGTTAATATATTTCCATTCAAAGTGTCTGTTAAAAACTCATTTTTTGGTAATGATGACAAGTGGGTGGGGAGGCCCTTGTGTGGTTTTCTTTCTCTTGCTAAGGTTTTTAGAATGTTTTTAATACGATAACTGGAGCATTTTACAAATTTGATGATCCCCTTTATTTTTATATAAAAACATCTGTAAAAGAATTGTGACTTTCTATAGGTAATTGAGGCATTAAAACAATAATAGAAATAATAATAATGATGAGGGGTGTGCCCCTATTGGGGACAGAGCCCTCAGGAATCTAACCGGGACCTCCTGGTTCCTGGGTCAGTGTTCAACCACTGAGCCTCACCGGCCAGGGAGTATAAGATTTTTATAGCTGTTGTAGAAAATCACAATTTAGTGGCATAAAACAACATACATTTATTATCTTACAATTCTGGAGGTCAGGAGTGGGTCCAAAGTGGTTCTCACAGGTGAAAATCAAGGTGTCGACATTGCTGCATTTCTTTCAGAGGGCTCTGGAGGAGAATATGTCCTTGCCCTTTCAAGTGTCCAGAGGTTGCCTGCATCGCTTGGCTTGTGGCTTCCTCCCGTCTTCAAAGCCAACGATGGTTGGTACATCACATCACCTTGACACTGACTCTTCTGCATTTAAGGACCCTTGTGATTGCTTTGGGCCCACGCAGATAATCCAGAATAATCTCCCTGTTTAAAATCAGTTGATTAGCCACATGAATTCCACCTGCTTCTTGAATTCTTTTTGCACTGGAATTTAACATATTCACAGGTTCTAGAAATTAGAATGGAACATCTTTAGTAGAACATTTTGTAGATTTGGAGGTAGCTCACAAAAAGCAGATTCTTTACACACTGTCAAACTGAACATTTTAAGGGGGTGATTTTCAGTATAAAGTGTGGTCACTAATATAGTTTCATAAACTTTCCCAGCAATTAAAACCATCTGCTTCTTTTTCTAAGGCCATATTTTCATTCTATATAGCATTTTTATTTTTCTTAAATGAGTTACTTGCTAAGACTATATTCAGGCATACAAATTAATTGAAAGCTTTGTAGAAAAAGTTATGGAATTTCCATATTTTAAAAATGACATGTGGCTCAGCAATAGTTTTAATAGACTACGTGATTCTGTAATAATGACTGATTTGTAAACGATTCTTCACATCTACAGTTCTCTCCTTTAAAATTTTGTCTTATATACTATTTTATCTTATACATTAAAAGGGGACATTGCATGCAACTATGTTTTTTAAATATTGGAAATAGCAAACAAGATACAAGCAATTGTTTACTTATTGTTTTGTACTCTCTAAAGGTGCTATACGTGCTTTATTCCAACAAATCACCAAACTAACCATTCTCCCTTTGAAGACAGGAAACAAGGGACTCAGGTCAGTCTAGTGATATACCTAACCTCTCAGCTAGAAAAGCACAGAAGCCGGCCTTCAGACACAGGGATTCTGATGACGTGTGGTCAAGGGTAGCTTGTACCATAACATTTGCTATTGGGAAATATAATAGGAAACACATATATTGAAATATAAACAAGATTAGTAGAGTCCATGATCATAAGACTGATTTTATGAATTTTCAGTAAAAATGAGTTTATGTAGGTAGCTTTTAGTTTTCTATTATAAGTTCAGTCATTTCATATTAATTCAATGATTTTATTTATTATCACTGCATGTCCTGAAACATTTTATTTACATGAATATAAATTTTTTTATATTCATGATTGGTATGAGCTGGGGTAAGAACATAGTAAAAACAACACTTATTGATTTGAAATTAATTTTCAGATAAAAAGACCTCACAATGATGTTAACGTGTCTATGAGAGATAGCCTTAGTAAAAATTCTGAACTTTAGGGAGCTTTCCTGAATTCCTAGTATTTATAATGTTGAAAGCATTGGTGGAAATTGGTGAACTGAATTGTCCCAATGGAAATATTTATTTTGAATATCAAAATTTTGCCTAAGAGCTCAGAATTAAATTCTAACACTCTTACTGTGTTTACTTACTTGCTCTTTTCTCTGTAACTGAATAACCTTCCTTTATGTACCTAAGGAAATAATTGCTGCCAAGGTTGCTAATGACCACATTTTATCCAAGCCCAAAGAGGCTTCTGGTTTTTTTCTATATTATTTCTAGAGGTTTGGGAAATAATTATGACCTTGTCTCAATTTCTCTAGTCTTCTCCCCTCCTATTTTTGTTCTAATTTCTCTCAAGGAAAAACTGAGATAAGTTCAGTTTTTTCATATAAAGGTTTTCTTTATATACCCATAATGTTTTTGTAGCACTCTTTCCATGTATCATATACATTTAATGTGATTCAAAGTAGAAATATTTTGATAGATTTATTACTTCTCCTGAACTCTTATATTATCACTATGCAGTAGTCCACAAATGTGTACTTATTTGCCTCTAATACATATGATATATTAGCACATATGACTGCCACCTTATGCCTTTGATAGCATGAAGACAATAATAAAACCAAAACTAAACAAAAAATAAGAAATAAATAGCCTAATCACAAATTAAAGTAAAACAAAACTTACAATGACATTTAGCACAGGAACAATAAGAGCTAGTTTTAAAGATTAAGGAAAAAACCTGGAAAAGAGAGAAACTGAGGTTATCTCTTATCCAGATTATTTTATCATCCATACTATAATTTCACTTTTCAGTCATCATTGTCTTTCCTCCCTTTAGGAGTAAGATGTATATCACAAAAAATGAGATATTATACTAAGATTAGACACCAAGCTCCTTTATCTCTGTTTATTTGCTAGAAAGTGTACAAAATTGAAAACTGACATCAGAGTGAAAAACCAGGGCCAAAAAAAAACTAGGATGAATCTAGCATTTATGAAACTAGAATATAATATACCTCATAAAATTCACAGGAATAAAAATATAATATATTATTAAAATTAATAAATAATGTAAGGATATATAACAAATTCAAGATCTTCATTTGAGAAATTTCAAGATTTTTTCCTGGTATTTTAAGTTATTTTAACACATTTTCCCCCTAGTTATCAAAGTCAAAAATGAAAACTTATCCTCTTAAGATGAGAACATTTTAGTTCTTATTACCACCAGATTTCTTGTCTTTTTCTTGACTTAATCTCTCTTGTTAGATATAATCAACTTCAATTAGCTTTGGTTTTAAATTTTAAATTGCCATGACTGACCTCCAAGTCTGCTATTTTGAAGCCATATCTTCCATGACTTATCCATAAATTGATTAAAAGTTAAAATGATCACAATAGGCATTATTTACTGAAGAGTCCATTGTGTGATAATGATGTACATACTTATTTCTCTTGCTGTAGGTAAAATCTCATGCACACTTAAGTATCCATGTGATAAAACTAATTTTCTCTTTTTCCTCCATTAGTTGCTCAAAATCATATATTTTAAAGTTTAATCCATGACCTTTTGGTAAAACATAGTATATATTTTGGAGTGTTTATATTGCCTCCATACTTTTGTTGTTGACAAAAATAATGTCCCCTCTTCAATCCTTAAATGTATGTTTCCCACAAATCTGCCCTGTTTTTTCTGAAGACATTCCTCCTGTGACTTCAACATGTGCGGCTGTTTCATACACAGACACACACAAAATCTTGGTTATTCTGCCTGGTATCAGCCCCTTATCACTCTGCTCTTTGACTCTGCAGGCCCCAAATCTCCCCGAGACCCCATCGGACAATTAGATAAGAGGTGTCTTGTCTACCAATATGCCCAACTCTGTCATTTGTGGGGCTTGGGCAATAGAATAAGTAGAGGCCCATGTAACATATGGCTGAATACTTAAAGGTTATTAATTAACAAATTGTTAATAAATTATGCTTTATCCTGTGTCTTAACAAATATATTCTCATAAAAATATAATTCAAAAATATGTGTAAAGCCATGGTTTGTTTATTACTGAAAGGCAAAATAATATCAAAGATAACTGCATTCAATTATGATTGTGCATGTAAGCATTCTGTTGATGATCTGACATTTTTCTTGGAAGAAGAATAAAATCAAGATATAGGTAATAAATTATCATACGTATATATCAGACCACAAAATTTGCTTTTATTTCTTTTCATTTTAGCATAATGTTATTGAATGATAATGTTAAAATACAAAATAAAATGTAATATCAAACATGTAAACGTAAAAAACCAAAAATGACTAATTTAAATTTATGCATTTTCTAAAAAGTTATTTTTATAAATTATCAAAATTATCTTTGATAATTTAGAGGCAAAATAGAATTATAATTTATAAACATATTATAAATTATAATTATAAATTAATTCAAAATTATTTAAATAAAACTAAATTTGTCATAAATCTTTGGAAATTAAATACTGTTATATCCCTTAATGTCCATACAGTTGTGAATTTAAAGAATCAATAACAAACGTATACTTCAAACATGGTGTGGCTAGCTCCCAAAGAGACAAAGTAAAACTAATACATTTAAGATTGAAAAAAAGTAATATGTTAATTGTTTAAAATTACAAAGTGTCCCTCAGCTGCCATGATCGATCTTTGTGACTATCATGCTAATTTGCGAGTATCTCCAAAACCACATATTGGAACACAAAGAAAAGCAGAATAAAGCGGGTCTCAGCACTGCTGGTAAAGGGTACTTCATTAGGTGAGAATCTCTGGTAATCATGTTGTTTTAGTGGAAGGATATTACACAATGAATTTGTCTTTTCTCTTTTCTAAGCACTTCTGCCACTCAAATCACAGCACTCTGGTTCAGCAGTAGAAATGGGTTGAGGTTAGCTTCAAGAACACGGCGCAAGAAAAGCAGAATGTTTCCTAGGCGTCTGCATGCTGTTAGTCCAGAGTGTGGCTACTTACAGTAATGGTTTGCTCTGCTTTGGTGCTAAGTGCTGGGTCCTGAGTGACAGAGGAACTCCTGTGCCCCTTAATGTGTAGTAAAGAATAAACTCTACCCAAAGAGAGGTCTGGTCTTTGTCCTCAGTTACTGGGAGGTGATCCCAATCCCCTGGAATGTCCTCTTGGATAAGCATGTCTTTGTTTACGAGAGGCTTTGGCCACCAGACACTCCAAAAATGTAATTTATGTTGGGGTTTTGAACCATATCATGTTAGTTCTGACCTCCAAGAGGAACTGGAAACTAAAGATATGAGCTGAACACCTGGTGGAGGTGTGTACTGGAGGTTAAAGGTAAGCTATGTGTGTAGTATATGATTGAGTCCTAATAAAAATTCTGGACACCAAAGGTGATAGTGAGCTTCCCTGATTGAAATACACTTTGTGTATCATCACATTTCAAGGAGAGGAAAGTACCATGTCCCAACACAAGATCAAAAGACTTTCTCTCACATTTTCTTCTAGTGGTTTTATGGGTTTTGGCGTTATATTTAGGTCTATAAAGTATTTTGAGTTTATTTTTGTATATGGAGAAAGATATGGACAGGTTTGTGTTTTGGAAGTGAATGTCCAATTATTCCAGTGCATTAGAAGAATTCTACTCTTTTCCCATGGAATTGACTTTCCACCTTTGTTGAATACCAGTTGACCACATATACATATGTCTATTTCTGCAGTTTCTATTCTATACCACCAATGTATTTGTTAACCTTTATACCATTATCACGTTGCATTGACTACTGTAATTTATAATAAATCCTAAAGTCAGATATTTTCAGTAATTCAACTTTGATTTTTTTTGTCAAGTTGTTTTGTATATTCTAGGTGATTTGTATTTCTATATTAGCCTTAGAATGAGTTTGCCAATTTCTAAAGAAAAAAAATTACTGCTAGGATTTTGACTGAGATTGCATTAAATCTATTGTTAAATTTTAGGAAAACAGATACCTTAACTTTGTTATGTGTTCCAATTCATAAATAAGATATATCTCTCTATTTATTTAGATTTTATTTGAAATCATTCATCAGAGTTTTATAATATTCAATGTGAAGTCCTTATATAGATTTTTGCAGATTTGTTCTTGAGTATTTTATATTTTAATGCTATTGTAAATGGTATTTATTTAAATTTCCAATTTTATCTTGTTACCATATACTATAAAATTAAACTTAGTGTATTCATCTGGTATCCTGCAATATGCTAGACTCATTAAGTAGCTCTAGTTTCCTTTTTTCAACCTGTGATTTTTATTTATTTTTCTTGCCATACTGCACTGCCTAGAACTTTGCCATTTGTATTAATTTATATTTTAAAATATGGAGAATATTACATGCTTTCAAATGTCAAAATTATACAAAAGTATATACTCAAGAAAATGTCATTCTGTTTACCTTAGGACTTCACCTCATTCCGCCCTCAAACTTCCCTATTACTTTTGTCTTTTCAAACTTACTGTGAAACTTTGATTCATGTATCAAGTCATGACAACACTTGAACTCGGGGAAAGTGCAACATTTATATATTAATTATTAATTTGACTTCTGTTGGTTTTCACTGTTCTATTAACCAAGATTAATCAGAATAATTTTATTTGGCACCTAAAAGCTGTAAACACAAACAAAAATACAGGGACTATTGTTTGGTATTACTTCATTATAGAAGCATCATACATATTATCCAGAGTGTATGTAAGTGTACATGTGGAGGGGGATGTTTTTCATCAAAATGAGAAATATAAAATCTCATAGGAAACTTATTCACCTCTGAGAATGCACCTGTGGATCCAAGCACACATAATGTGTGTTTTTTTAATCCTCTTTCTCAGGTATCATACCATAATTCAGGAAGCAAAGAAAAGAAAATGGTGCCCCCTTTATTAGTTTATGTATAAGCCATTGATTTTTGCTCTGCAGCAGTATGTATTTTTCATAAATGGAGAGTGGTACTTTGAGAAAATATGTAATATGTAGGTTATATTAAATCAACACGTACATGGTCTTCGTAATGGTATAAATGGTAAATATAATGAAAACCTGCACTTAACTGACACATCTTTTTCACATTCTTTGTTTGAGTTTTGGTGGGAAGTGTACTCATTATACAGGATTATTTATTAACTGAAGAATGAATAGATTCATCGATCATATTCAAAGTATGGGTATAAAATAAAATAGGATTTACCCAACTCCCTGTTATCTTATATTTCTCTCTCCTTTCTTCTGTTCCAATCCTAAACCAGCCAGCACTTGGACTCCTACATCGCAAACTTTCTCAAAACTTTTCTCATCCCCCAAATCTCACTCCAATCAATTCCTTTTCCAAGTTATTCCACATGCTAATTTCATGTCCTTTCCTATCATGTTTCAGATCTCACTTAACATATCAAAAATTGTCTATTTCATAAATCTAGAAATCACACTGCAATAAATTGACAATTTTGTGGTGCATTCATATCCAACATATTATCTAATCATTTTGGTAATTGCAAAGAAAGCCAAAAAACATAAGTAACCAGTATCAGTATTTGATATTTGGCTCTATATTGTAAAATCTGATAAAATCTTAGGTTAATATTTTGTAATTTAAGTCCTCTCTCCCACATTTTACTCCTTTATTCAGTTAGTAAATGGCTGTCAGTCATAGACATCTTGTAAGCAGAACTAGAAGGAAAGTATTACACTAAAATGTGAGTTGGGAATATTTGGGCAAATAAAAAAATTCAAAGCACAGTAAAACAAATAAGGAATAAAATTTCCCTCTGTAAAATATTTCCCTGTAATATTTTTATTTTGTTGTTATTGTTTTGTTTTTTCGCGGTGTATATAATTTTGCCAATGTGGTGTGAAAAGAAAGTTCTCTATAATAATATACGGAGCTCTTCCTCAGCATACTTGTCTTAAGCGTGAAGATTGAGTTTAGCTCTCTAATGATACCAGATGGTGCACTAACTAGCCTGCAACGTTAGCTCATGGTCTGCGGAGAATAGGAACACGTGGCAGAGTCAGCTTAGAGATGCATTCCAAACCCTTAGCAGAGTTCTGAAAGATAGCAATAATGTTTTGGCAAGGAAAAATCAATACGCATGGTCTTGGCCGTGTTTCTCAAACTCAGGCTGGTTCCACCCTTTTTCTTCGCCTACATTTCCAACTTTATTTCAAAATGGTTATCCTTGCAGATTTGAGAGAAGTGGACAAGTAAAAAGACTCTAAGTGGGCTATACATTTGTGAGGCTTCACAGAGCCTTATCTACAGCAGCACTTAGGGGTTCAGGCAGAGTGATATTGGGAAATACTTGCCTCCACACCCTTGAAAGACAAAGACAGTTAAGAAATTTGCGCAAAGTTAAGAAAAATAAGAGGGAAGCTAATCACTTGGTGGTTTGGAAAGAAGTCTGAAATTACAAGTATTGGGCATCCTGGAAAGTTCTGAATATATAGTTTTAGAACAATTGAAAAGATTAATGAACACAGTGACTAAAAATTTGTGAAAATTGATTGCCCAAGAGTTGAGGTTGCCTAAAGATGTAACAATTTAATAGTGATTTTTAGGAGCATATAGATAATAAAATACAATTGTTTAGAATTACTTAATTAAAAATCTGTCATATAGATATGACTTCTGAGAGTTCTCCCATCCATTTCTGTCCATGGAGTCACTCTCCATCTCATGGTGAACACTGGGCTGGGTGAGTCATGTCCTGGCCTGGAGGATATTTTGAATGCTTTCTCTAAAAACAGTAAGTTTATTGAACAAACAATGTATGTATATTCACAAAGATTACCTCTAATCTGTCTGCAAAGAACAATCTTGTGTGTTATTTATCAGATATTTATTTAGTACGAGGTATGGTCTAGGGAATATACTGGGTTATTAAAACAAGAGAGTGACTTAAAAATAGTTATTAAAGTATTTCATATTTTATGCTGGATTTTAGATTTGTTTTTTATTATCTAATTTCAAACTTTAAGAAAATTTATCTCCATGGATAATTGATGTTTGTCTTCTTTTCAAAGCAGAATAATGTTGAATCCTTCCAAACCCCCATCTGGTTCCACTCATTCTTACTGGTTCTTTCTTTTCAAATGCATACCATAAGTTAGGCACCATGTTAAACTCTAGGGACCTAGGTGTGAGCAAAACAAACAAGATGACTATTTGCATGGCACTTAGATCCTAATAGAGGACACTGAGGAATAAGTTTAAATAACATGTAATGACTGCTTTGAGAAAGTGCAAGCAGTAAATAGACACTTATCGGGAACTACTGGCCTTTCTATACTTCAGGGAAAGCTCTCCAGGGCAGAGCTACCTGACAGTGAAGAATGCATAGGAGAGCCCGGCTGGCGTGGCTCAGTGGTTGAGCATCAACCTGTGATCCAGGAGATGGCTGTTCAATTCCCGGTCAGGATACATGCCCGGTTGCAGGCTCAGTCCCTAGTAGGGGGCATGCACAGGCAGCCAGTCAATGGCTCTCTCATCACTGGTGTTTCTCTCTCTCTCTCCCTCTCCTTTCCTCTCTCTGAAATCAATAAAGATATATATTTTTTAAAAATGCATTAAAGTTAGTCTGATAAAGAGAAAAGACTGATAAAGAGAATTGTCAGAGATTGTGTCAAGCAGAATATCTATGCAAGTGCGGAGGTAAGAAAGAAGGTGGTGAGCCTGAGGAACTTAAAGTAGTTTAGGATGATCAGAGAGAAGACTGGAGTGTTGAGAGCTGAGACAGTAAAGTGAGATGAGGAAAGCTAAGGTGATTCTTCTTAAAAGGTAGGTTTTTCTTCTAAGGGTAGTGAAATACCATTGAAAAATTATAAATTGATGAGTGGCAGGATCAGATTTGGACTTTAGAACAATTTTGTAAGAGATGGCATAGAGAACGAGCATAACAGGAAGAAAGACTAGAAGAAGGGCTAGAAACTAGGCGAGTGTTACTCAAATCTAAGCAAAAGATGGACTAGAGTGACGATCTCTAGGGTAGAGACGTGTGGCACTTAGGAAAGAGGTCAAAGGTGAAGTACATATTTAGGGTTTACTCACCGCGTTCAATGCTTGGTGCTTGAGCATTAGGTGCTGGTACTGCAAGAAAGAACAAAACAAAAGCCCTTGTTTTCATGGAACTTATAATCCAGTTGGAGAGACACTAACAGAAAAATAAGTGAAATATATCATATATCCGAGAATTATATGTGATAAAAATAAAAATAATGCAGGGGGAAAAAGTCAGATTGGCTGGTAAGGATGTAAGATTTTAAATATGATGGTCAAAAAAGTCCTTGCTAATGTGGTATTTGAGCAAAGATCTGAAGAAGATGAGGGGGCAAAGCATGCTCACCCCACGGGAAGCAGGATTCAGGCAGAGGCACCAGCAAGTGCGAATGCCCTGCGACGGGGCGTGCCCGGCGTACCCATCAGGATGTGTTCAAGGTTAACGCCGCAGAAGGCACGAGAAGGCTGGGAGGCAGAGAGGACGCGGGAGGGAGGAAAGGGGTCTTGGGCAAAGGATTCCTAGAATACTCGAAACATGCATTTAGACATAACTCTTTCTCAAATGAACTATAAAATTACCTAATTCCTTTAATAAAATATAGTATACAACATCTTTCTCTCACTAGTAAGCATTATTTACAGCACTATGGAATAGGGCTTGTTCAGAGCTGATGGCTTTCATAGATCTATTTGCTACAACTTTGAATGTTTTGAGGATATTGGGATATGAACTAGAAGTAATAAAAGTAACTAATATGCTTTTTAGCTTTCTTCTATCTATCCTCTTTCTTACTTTATCTCATTAAAAAACACACACAGCACTACTGAGTGACACAACCTGAATGCAAATCTATTTCTTATCTAGGAGAAGGAGGAAGGGTTAGGAAAGCTCTTTGGTTTTCAGGATGCATCACTGCCCAACTGCACATTTATAAGACTACTCTGGAGGACTGAGGAAGTTGGTACCCAGTTCAATCTTTTCCAGATAGTGTAGAGGAGGGAGAAGATTAGCAAGATTGTCTTAGAACAGAACAAGGATGGGATCTAGATATAACAGGATGAATCTCTTTGTGTGAGATTGATGGAAAATATAATAAGTATAGTTTTTACATCACTTCCTTTAAAATAAAAAGCCACCCAGACCCCTATAGACTGGATCACATACCGTCACATGTTTCAGTACCATCTTTATCATAGCATTTATCATTCTGAGTTGAAATTGCTTCTTGTGGGTTCTGCAGACCAGACTGTGGACGTATTAAAGGTAGGGAACAGGTCTGTTTCATCACTAAGCTCTGCGCCGAGCATAATGCTTAGCACATAATCGAAACTCAATAAATATGTGTTTAATTCTTGAGTGAGTGCATAGGCCAATTCACCTGCCATACTTCCCTGCTAGGATCAGTTAAAACCTACCAACTGTTTTGTTGTTGTTGTTTGTTTTTTGGTTTTTTGTTTTTTTCCAGATCAACTGCTGCTATGCAGCCATATTTCTCTTCACCATCTTCTTGTGCAGGTTTAACGGGTGCTTTTGCACTTACCTCTTACACAACTTTATTATATTGATATTAGCCCACTATCACTATGTTCTGAGATTTTTTACTTAAATCCTAATGCTATCATGCAACAGGTAGCTTTGTATCACCTACATGTTTGATAAGAATTTCTGCTATGTCTACTAGTTATTGAATATTAGTCAAACTGATTTCACACCTCCTATTTTAATATCACCCCACCAAGAGGTTTTTACTTATCCAGCATAATGTGAGAGACGTTGCCAGAACCGACTAGCATGAACTTTGCAGCATCAGAAAGAAAGCTGAACATCTCCAATTAGCCCCAGGTATAGCCCCAATGGCAACGTAGTAATTTTGAGATATATGTCCTGTCATTTGTATGTATATTTACTCTCCTGTATACAAATAAGGGTTACATTATTGTCAGCACTTTCTTAAATCAGAGTGAAATATTTTATTAGAAATACTAGAAGAATGCTTGCATGAAAAACCTTGGGTCTTCTATAGGACAATATGAATCACTCAATTGCTTTGATTGAAAAATAAAACAATGTGACAGCCAGATGAAAAATATGCCTGCATAACTCAACAAAGCAGTCACTAATGGGCTAGCCACCCCACCTCTGCATCATGAATACTAGCAGTTCCAATTATTTATTATGTAGCTAATATTAATTTTAAAAACCTTGCATCTTTCAATGTGAATTTCTTTGATCTCTTGGCACAAGAAAAATTACAGTTGGAATGGGAAAACAAACTTCTTGTTTTCTTTTTCTAGGATTACGTGACTAAACTACACAACAGAAAAATTACACGTCACCTACTGTTAGTGAGAGTTTGTAAGTATATGGCCTCATTCTGAGGCATCCCATTCAAAATTAAGACCTATCAATTAATCAGGCTATTCCAACTGAAAACAAAAATGAACTCAAGCATAATAAAATAAATAACAACAATAAAGAATTAATCTAGAGTATGTGTAAACCTCTATTTTAAGTGAAAAACACCCATATATCATCTCCAGAGAAAGCTTAAGGAACTTAACAGTTGAGAAAACACTTCATGTGCAATTAAAAAAAAAGTTTGATTCTCTTTACCTGTGTTTTGTAATGTACACTAGGAAAAAGAATAATATTCTGTTATATCTAGAGAAGAGTTGCATCTGTTTCGGAGGAAGCTATTTGGAAAACAGAAACTAGTCTACAGATATAAAACATATTACAGGAGAGAGAAACAAATTTGAGAACATAACTAGAATAAAGCATAGTCAAATTATATTTAATCTTATCATTTCAGAAATGAATTTATGCCCAGTGACCAAATGACTTGTTCAATATTAAATAGATTGTAATCTCATTAGAGCAAGGGGTTGTACAATACTTTTTAGTTTATACCATGCTTTACACAGTATTTGTGCATAATTAATTAATTTTTGACTAGCATAATTAATTAATTAAATGGGAACTATTTGAACTATCAATTAGATACCACTATTCACCTAAAGGCACTTACATGAATTGTTGGAAAGTAATTTGGAGGCAAAAAAAAAAAAATGTAGAAAGTGAATAATGTGCTTGAAAATCAAAATCTGTTATGTGAGAACAAATGGCACATTTATCAAATGATTAAAGTAAAAAAAAAAAAATTAACAATTAGATTTGGGTTAGCTGCTTAAATTAACTGTTAATAATCCATAATGTTTCCCAGTTTAACTGTTTTTCTTTGATTGCTTCTTGGCACTGAATAAGAATGTACATGAAAATAAAAATGTTGTTTGTAGGAAAAGTTTTCCTTTGAAGAAACTGAAAATTAATCAAGTTCTGTTTTGAAAAGAAAAAAAGAGAGAGAGAAAGAGAGAATGTGATTAATATCAGGCCAAGCTGAGAAATGTTGGAAAGCCTAAGGGATACTGTTGTAAAGAAAAGCCTATGATCCCTTTGGAAATATTTGTCTAAGTATGTCATTTTGGGACAGCTCCCTGCCACATATGTAAGTTTTGTTGGAAACTAGGTTCATTTCTGCACTGTGAGGATGGGATCATATTGTATAGTTTACAACGTGGACAGGCCCCCAGGGGAGGGAAAGTCTAATTTTTTACTTTCTGGTTGCTTGGCTAATCCTAGCTTAATACTGACTACAGTAAAACTTGGATTGTCCTAACAGATTCTGAGAAATGCAACAATAGGATTAAAAATACAATTTAGTGAAAGAATAAGACCTCTATCTTCTAATGTACTTACACTCTCAATTCAAGACAACAGATTTAAAGGACTCTTTCATGACTTTTAAATTCCATGGAGTACTGAGGTTTTTCTTTTCTTTTTATTAATACAACAGAAAAAAGCACCTTTTATTATATCCTCACATCATTTTTTCAAAAACATGTTTAAATCCATACTATAGAATTTTCTTTACATATGAGACTGAAAGAAAATTGGAATCATTATCTTATATTTAGCTTTTGTTATTTCATGATGCACTGTCAAACCTGTTTAATTCTACTTATTCACCAGAAATTGCAACAAATTATCTTTGATAGTTTAAAAAAATTAAACCTACCTTCAATGAATCTACCAATGGAAACATTCAAAATAATATGCTTCAAACAAATATGAACTTGAGAAAAAAACTGAACTAACTATAATTTCCCCAAATTTTTCATTAAAGAGGAAAACACTCATTTGAATATAAAGTTCTTATCTGTTTAAAAGCATTTAGGGCTACATGGGGATTAAAATAATGGATTTTGGAACCAAACTACCTGAATCTTGGCTCTGCCAGTCCACTTGCCATGTGATCTTTAGGAAGTCATTTTACTCATTTGTAAAATAAGTATAAAATAGTATATGCTCATAGTGTTGTGGTAAGGATTATATGAAATATAAACACTGTATTTTTATGTATTTAGTTTATACATTACATTAAATGCCTATATGATTATTGTATATATAAAGCTTAGAATAGGGCTGGCACATAGAAAGTACTACATAAAAATTCTTATTATTAATATTATTATTATTATTGAAAGGCTTTATTTATTGTTTTCATTATAGACAATCATCCACAATTATTTTTCCATTAAAATAACCTTCTTTATACTAATAAAACCAAAACATATAAACCCAGTTCATAATTCATTCACTAGACAGATATTTACTGACCACCTTAAGTACCAAGAGCTGCATCATGCATTAGTTATTTAATATTTTTCAGATTTTATTTTGGGATGGCTCAAGTTCTCTCCCTTTACACTCTTTAGGGCTAAGTGCTCAAACGACATAGTCAAAAACAATTTCTGAGAATATTTTACTTGGGGGAGATGCTGCTCCTCTTCCTTACTCAATCCCATTCCTTGCCTTTATCTATGCGAACTAATATTTAAAGTCCAATATTTTTTTCTTACAAGCTTAAAAAAAATTATCTCTCGGACAGTGATCCAAAATAAACAGTTCAAACAAGATATGCTTTGGAAAAATGTTAATAAACTTGCCTCTGGCAAATTATTTGAATTTACTTGTATTTCTTTCACTTGGCAGGAATTTTATTGTGAGATTTTTTTTTTAAAAAGGAACTATGAAAAATGTCTTAAGACTTCGCAGATGGATACTTTTACTCTAAAGTGACAATTTTCCTGTAAAACCACTATTCAAAGTTGAGAATTGGGAGGCTTTCAATTTAATTTAATTGTATAAATTAGACTGGAAAAATAATGAAATCACCAGAAAACTTAGAATCATTGGTACTGGACTAGATTCTCAACATCTCATCAACAAATAGGTTCTTAATGAATGCCTGCTCTTTGAGACTTGCATGCTACGTATTAGAGAAAAGATGACTACAACAGGCATAACCCTTTCCCCAAGGGGTTTAAAATCTTGCGGGAAATAGAAATTAATAATTTTGAGTAATCAAGTAAATATTATAATAAATAAATAACTGCCAGAAAATAAATTAAATGGCCCCATTCCACCTTTGGAATGGGGCCATTTAATATGGCCCATACTTTGGCACTCCTTTTAAGTATTTTAAAGTCATGTGAATTAAGATTCCTTTGCCCCAAACTCTTTTAAGCCCATTTTCCCTAAATTCTAAGCTGTTCAGAAGAGAGCATGAAAAGTGTTCTCACTGTCCTTTTTAGCCAAGGAAAAGAAAATTTAACTACACCAATATAGCGCTGGGAAGAACAACAATGAAGAAAAAGCTAACACCATGATGGGTACACACAGGCACTGCAGCTGTTGATTGCCCATCCTTACTGCTATTGTTTCCCCTAGTTCACTCGTCTCCTCTATTTCACTTGTCACACTTCCTTTTCATTAACAGCTAGGAAGGATTTTACTAACTAGTATGGCTGCAATCATTAAAAATTTGGTGAAATTCCAAAATCCACAAACCCTAGAAATTTTCCTGGATCCCCTACTTGGAGAAATACTGCAAGCAACTTACGACATACTAAATCAGAAAGGTTGGGCTGGAAAACCATTTATGTAATTTCTCTGCTTTTGTTTTGGGGAATCTTCCAAAAGAAGTGTCTAGAGAATCCGATATAATTATGAGCAGGGTATGCTAACGTGGCTTCAACAATGATTTTACTTTTCTTGTAACTCTGCACTCAACTCAACATCATTTTTTCCAGTGGTGTGTCATGCTGTCCCAATTGACTGTCTGGCCATATTCTGCCCTGGCGTTGGCTGTAACAAAAAGTGTGAATATAAAATTACCCTCCTCAACTTGTTGTTAATTTCACTGAAATCTCCCAAGATCTACCCCCTCCCCCCCACTAAATCGATATGATTTAGCTATGAATTTCCTCTTAATTAGTCATCATAACTAATAATGAGCAAATACATTTCTTTTTTTTCCTTCCCTTCCCTGTCATAATAGTATGTTGCTGGAAGATAGGGAAGGTCAGGAGATTCTCACACAGTCCTACCCACTTTGATCAGTGCTGCCTCCAAGTACTTTCAGTTGTTGGCCTCCACTGTCGGTCACACAGTAACTGAAATTTTGGGAGTGCCTTTTTCAGCTCACACCAGGCAGCAATCAAGAATGATACAACCCTGATGCCGAATCTAGGTCAATGTGGCTGCCCACTTTGCAGCTAGTCTTGCCTCTAACAACCAAAACAGAAAAAAAATGGATTCCAATTCTTACATACAGGGGACCTTTTGAGGGTACTGTTCCCTGACTTCTATATATCCATTGAAATATTCAACAGACAGAAGTTTCCACAATTCTCCAGGTAATTTAAACCAAAAAAAAAAAATCAGCAATAAAACAAAGCTTTAAGCATTTGTCTTACATTACACGCAGAGTATCTGGATTTGTGGAAGGGAAGGGAAATTTTCCGTATTTTGATTTGATACTTTACATTATTTTTTTCCTTTTTAAAATTTCAAGTGCAAAGAAATTGAATCAAATTTGAATTTGAAAAAAAGGGATGCTTCTTTGAAGCATTTTTTCTCATGATTCTCATTTATATGCTATTTTATTTTCACCCCTAAAATAAAACAGATTAAAATTGTGATGCATTTCTATTTCATATTATTTAAATTCATTTTGAAATTAACTTTGACTTTTCTGTCATTCTCTCTTATAATCCTGGGTAAAATACCTTATTCTTTCCATTTTATAATTTTTTTGTGGTCTTTTATTTGTGATACTTGTGGTAAACACAGAGTTTGACTGCTTTCAATTTGTTTGCTAACCAGTTCTATTGTTTATTTTTTTCTATTTTAGAAATAAATTCATAACATCTGGAAGTTTTAAAAATCCATTATAAATCCAAAGATTTCCTATGCTGGAGAGAGTGACTTCCCTTTTTTTCAGAGTGATGGAAATACTGGGAATAATTAGTTTACTGAAAATTACATGAGTTATAAAGGACACAAAAGAAATTGATTACTTTCCATGTATTTTGCTGGATTAAGTGTTTCATATTTTAAATCACATGCCATATGATATTTATAAATTGCCTACCATAGGCAAGGCCATGTAATAGCTATTATGGGGTATAAAATGATGAATAAACTTAAAGCCTGCCCTCAAGTAGCTTTCAGTCTAGTAAAGATTTTTTTTTTAAAAGCTATAAATAAAAAGAAACTAAGAGCCACAAAAAAGGTAAAGGAGATTAGAAGAGGAGGAGAATGATCTCAGCAAGGGAGGATCCAAAAATTTTCCTTTATTGGGTGATCTTTGGGCTGGATCTTGAAAATTGAGAAGGTTTTGAGCATGTAGAGGTGAGCAAAAATTGTTTCAGACAGAGAGTCAGCATATGCAAAGGCCTGGAAACAAATACGTATGTTAGTTATTAGAAAAAGAGAGCCATTCAATTTGTTAAGCAGGCAGTGTCTGAAAGAGGATGAACTGCATATCAGAAATTGGCTAAAAGAGCCTCTTGTTGGGGTAGGGGTAGAAAATAGAGAGTATTGCTGGACATTAAAGAATAGAAATAAAGTAATAGTAATCTATTCAGTATCACCAAAGATGAACACTTTGAATAATCAAGATGCCATAATTTCCATGTGGATCTTTCCTACTTGGAATGGTTTGTTTTCATTAGTCAGATGTCTTGACGTAATCACTTCATGAAATGTAGCTCACATCTGTAAAATGGTGAAGGGTAGAGGTGAATTCCTGGTCTGGGTCTTGTAAATTTTAAGAAATGCCTATAATATTAAACACCTAATTTTTCCCCACACTTTTATTTATTTACTTTTCAATAAGTTTTTAAATCCTTGAGGGGTACATCATCACATGAATTCTGTGTCCAATGGCCTTAGTAGGAAGGTTGCTTCAGAATTTGGCACAAACCATGCCACTGTTTCCAGGGGCACAAGTGATCTTTCCTCAGATTACTCTGGTTTTGTTTGGTTTGCCACCAGAAGTCACTGTGTTGTTCTTTGCTTTGTACATATAAACACATCTCTTGCTCAAATAGAATTCAGTTTCATCTCAAGCATAAGCATCTTCAATTTTAAGAAGAGCTCTGTGTTCCTTCTGTTCCAAAGACCCTACTTAAGCCAGTAAAAATGACTTTGGACCACAGCCTTCCAGACATATCTTGTTCCTAGCAGGTCTCCACAGGCCCCAAGATGGCAGAAAGCGAACACCTAATATTTTAAATACTCCACTGGGATAAGAAATAAGAATGGCCTATAAGAAAGAACAAAATAGATGCATAACTATAAAAAAAAGCTACCACATGAAAACCAAGACTCTGGAGGGCAACACTTAGATCCTTGGGAACAAAAGGAGCCCATGTGCAACAGCCTCCTCTACCAAGAATCTAATGTTGGTGTGATTTCATAGACCAACAGTATACATAAATATAGAGCTTCTTTAAACATGATTTAACATATAGACAAACATAAAGTCTTCAGACAGTTCAGCAGGATAATTTTTACATGAGCACTGACGTTGATCTGAAGAGGAGTTAGTTGTATAGAGTAATAGTCGTGATAAGTTAAACATGGAAAGGCCACATTTACTTCCATTTATTTGGGGAAAAAGAGACAGAAGCCTCTAAATCTCTGTGTCCTTAAGAATTATTTGCATTAAAATAATTCTGGACTCCCACTGAGTAGATGAACATTAAAAACATTGATAGGAATTAAAATCAATCTCCATTTGAAGCATGCAAATACAATAATTTGGCTTTGGCTTATCTCATGCTCCTATCAGAAGATTATGATTTGGGCTTCCCTTTTATCTTCAGACAGAATTGGCTTCATTTGAAAAGCTATTGCAGCTGTGTTGGATACTGCTGAAGATTCCTAAGTATGACTCAGATGACAAATTATATTTGATAGAGTCTAGTGGGATGTGCAGAGTGGAGCTTCAATCCTGAGAATGATTAAGTTAACTGAAGACCCAACAAGCAGCTCTTGAACTCCTACAAAATGTTGTATCCTAGCCTCTGTGTCACCTTGGTAGTAAAATTCATAAAGTAATTACGCTGTTCTGGGGGGTGTCAGTGTGTTAAGTAATGAGATGAATTCCAACTTTCTATGAATTTTCAAATATAATTACAATAATTATAATGGCAAGTCATTATCATTGAAACATAAATATATAAAGACTTCATTCAGAAGGACATAATTATAATACTTCAGAAACTTTCATAGTTCAAACACGTACATTAAGGCAATTTCCAGGAAATTTTACTTGCTCAAATTTTTGTCAACCTTTAAAAGTATATGTTTATATTATATATAATATATATTTATGTATGTACATAAACATACATAGAGACACACATATAAACACACACAAACACATACGTAACTTCTCTTGCATCCCCTAAGAACGGATTCCATCATTCCGTATAAATTAATGAGTATTTACTCAAATTTTTTAAATTACAGCAATACTGGACATTACTTAAAGATTAATCATAAGCCAAAAATCAGAAAAATAGTGTTTTTTAAAATTGGCCATTAACTCTATAACTTTATTCTTTTTCTTCTCTCTATCCTTTTACAATCCCCCATTAGAAAATAGAAGAAGATTAAATTACAAACTTTTATTCACACAATTCCTAAATTGTATAAAAATATTGTTACTGCAATCAGTGACTTAGTGGAAAACATGGTGAAAAACTTTTGGAAAGTGTGTTATTCAGTTCCAGTTCCAATGAGTAATTTTGAGAGTCCTGTAACCTCTTTGAACTTTCTGTTTAATCTTGGGGTAATTTTCTGCTGCAAAATAATAAGGATAGAAGTACAAATCCTTAGGCTTAACAGCAAAGGATATAAATTTATATAGGAATACAGATATTTCATGTGTCCAAAATGATTACACTGTATAGTACACTTCATTTTACTAAATGTCAGGGAAATTTGAGTCTAGTCCAATTTTCTAGGCTAAAGGGAAGTAGTTATCAATATAATTCTATAAGAACAAAAATAAGGGGAAAATTAACTCTACCTTGGGAACTAAGAGGAAGTTAAAGAAGGGGTCTTGAAACATTGGTCAAAGTAATCACTCATAAATTTGCCTATCAAGTCCCACTGCCAATGTCATTGCCTCAATGTTGAATATCTATAGTCAGATATGCCCAAGTCCTTCAACTACAACAGGACATTTTACAACCATCTGTCTGGCTCTACTACCCACATATTGGTATTTGTTCAAATTTTTTAAAGGAAACACAACTCTTCAAATGTAATTATACCCATGTAAACTAAGTGAACTGACCCACCTCTGGGAATAGTAAAGAAAATCTGCATTGTATTTTACAATTGTTTTGTAAGTTATCCTAATTTAGGCTGCAATTCTGCTATGGATCAGTCTATGTTTAAGTGTATCTTATCACAAATACATTTTAAAGGGGCTTACAGTTACTTGAAAGCATAAAAAATATCCATAAAAACAATGCATCTCCTTGTGTTAAGGAAGAAAACCACACATGAAGCAGTACAATGGGAGAGAGTTCTCTTCCATGTGTTTTTCATGATGAAGATAATTAATTTTCTTATTGCTATTGTGGAGAACACTGCTGACATTCGCTGGCCTACTGAGTTCATCACAGCTGTGCTTATGCATCTCTCCCAAGCTCTGTTTTCTACGGAACTGGGAAAGATTTGAATTTTTGGTTGATAATTCGCCACACCCTTACTTTTCCTCATCTTCCTAGTCACTCTCTTTGTTAAGGGAGAGCCAGATTAATCAGTACTTTAGCTGGTGCAGGTGTTTAGAATTATGTTAAAACTCCAAATGCAACCCAGAGAGCAAAATGGAATGTTTGTGTGAGCTGGTTAGTATCAGTGAAGCGGGGATGTACGGAAAGAAATGTGTGTCTAGATTCACCACTGTGTGTATTTCACCCAGTTGTGATACCAGCTCAGATCCACACCCACTTAGACACCATATTAGAAAACACTTGGCATGAGGAAGAGCACTAGGATCTGGGACACAGAAATGCAAAGGACCTCCAAACATGCAGGAAGTATTGAAGAATGCTCTCAGAAAATCTGGAGTATGAGATTTCTTATTTCTGGATCTCTCATGGGTACCTGAAGATAGAACAATACTTTTATGTGCAAAATATCATTGAACTTTTCTTAATGCATGCATCAAACATGATTTTTTCTTATGAGTATAAAGAATTATAAAACTTTTCTTTGAAAAGCTAATCAAAAATAAGAATTTTAGGACAAACCAAAATACAATAGAAACTGTACATGTAATGCCTGAAATAAAGCATACAAAGCATTATTTTAAAAATATCTATTTTTCACAGTGGAAAATAATTATAATGAAGAAATTCAATAAATTTCAACTTCATTGACCGTCTAAAACAATAAGATAATGAATATACATATGCAAGTTTTTTATGTAAGTGTCAAAGACACCAGAAGAAAAATGAATCATGTTTTTGAATTGGTTTGAACACACACAAAAAATTTAAGTATAAAATGAAACTGATTGGAAAATAGAAAGATGTACATATAGCAGTCTTTTCCCCCAATATCTCCAGTATGATCCTGAAGAGAAGCTTATTTTCATAACCATTCAATAGTTACTTTTTTCTTAAGCAGTGACTCTCCAGTCTAAAATCAGAAGATGTAAGATGATTGGTCCAACCAGCTCTCTTTTCTTGTCATCAAATGATGTCATCATCATTGGGACATCTTTGTGCATTTTGTAACTGAGCCTGTAGAGAAGCAAGCTTTCCACTGTCCATGCTTATACAATAGATATTCACCTGGGGATATACATATAACATGTAAATTTAGTAAAAATTAAGTAACATGAATTGGGAGAAAGAAAGATGAAAACAAGTTTAAAGGAAAAAAGCTTTGAGTTGGGTCTTAAAGAAGTGGCTTTGATGAATTGGTGTGAAGTGGGGAGAATTTTATGTGTACATACATGCATGGAGGTGGGCATGCTTAATGTTAACATGGAAAAAATAAAATAAATGAAGGTAGTCTTGACTAGAATAGAAAAGCCTGTGGAGAATATAGAGATGAATGAAGGCATTATGGACTGGTGATGAGGGTGTTAAGAAACATCTTGCTTACTAGAAATATCTTCATACTGTGGACAATCATATTTTTGCAAAGATTTAATAAAGAACCATAAATGGCATATATCTCTTTCTCAAATATGCCCCATAAATTACTCCTTAGATTCAGAAATACATTGGAGAGCTGTGTTAATGTGGCCTGAAATGCATACTAATCTTTGTATCAATACAGATAAAATGAGAACTTCTTTTGGTGCTCTTTTGACATTCCATGTGATAAACTCTTTCTTTTCCTGTTTCTTAAAAAATCAAGACATGAAAAGGCTAAATTTTTCTCTAGAAAAATCTGTTCTGGCTTTCACAAGCAGCATAAAAATTTAAACTCTCACAAGAAATCACTTTTTACTGGCTAAAGAAATTTGTGAGAAATAGAAACAGCCATAGATAAGTATTTAACTTTTAAAATGCCATCCAAACATAGCTCAGATACTTAGACTTTGACATTTGCCTGAAATTAAACTTTCAGGACCCAGGGTGGGTGGATGAGTAGAAGGGACAAACAGGCTTTTCTTTTAGCTAATCGTTTACAGTTCCCTCTTTAAATTGAGTTAGAGTGATTCTGGCAAAATCCCAATATAAAAACCTTCTAGGAAGATCAGGTTTGCAAATTAGCCATGCCCACGCAAAGGGCACCAAGCATTTTCTCAAATGTATGCAGTTAATGTTATAAGGAAAAATAAAACAAATAAACAAACATACATTTAATTATTTCGTTAAAACTCAAGGCAGAGAGAGCATTTAGATATATATTCTTAGGTTACACAAACATATATGTGACTAAAATATGTAACAAACTTATGTGTAAACAGATGCATACAAGCTCCAGATGTGCAATTTTTCTTCCTTTGTGGGTTATGTCTCCTATAAGAGAAAAAGACATATTAATCATTTCTTTTACTGCTAAGGGGATGGGTGCTGCTCTCATATTTCAGAAAGGGGCTGGAAAGTGAGGGAAGCCAAACTTTTTCCTATTTAAGGCCAGAGCAAAGGAATCTCAGTGGCTGACTTTTATGACGGGCCCGGTGCTGAAGGGCAGGGAACGACTGATGGTGCTACTTTAACTCCTTTTCTTTTCTCCTATTTGCACAAAGAGTCTCATGTCTAATATTTAGACATGATGAGCTTTGTGCAAAAGGGGACCTGGTTACTTCTTACTCTGCTTCATCCCACTGTTATTTTGGCACAACAGCCCCAGGAAGGTGAGTAGGTACTGATTTCAAAAAAACTTTATGGGCTTTTTGTCTTTACTTTTGCTTGCGAAAAAAAGGGATCAAGGGGAAATCAGTCTCCTAAAAGATAATTTCCTTTGTTAGCTCCCCAATGTGAAGCATAGAACTGAGCGTGATGGTGCTTTTTTTATTCCATTTACTTAGAAAGAATATTGTCATTTTTGTATTTAAAAGTTTTCTAGCTGTTTAAGGTAAAAATGTTTTTGCACGAACTTATTTTCATGTTAACGGCACTGGAAACTCTTAAAATGGCTTTTAAAAGTTCCACTCCTGGATTGTTAACATCTTGGAATGCTTCCCTGGGCAGTCTGGAAGTTATTGGTCTCTTGTAATGCTTTACGCTTTCCTTTGTATGTTGGGTTCTTTGTAAGGACAGAATATTGAGCATTGTTTTCCCAACAAGATAATGCATTTAAAAAATAGCATTCATTAAGAATAGTCTAAAGGAAAATGTGATGCATTATTAGAATTACTGAATAGATTTCTATAAAATGGCAACGAGATAAAATCTTAAACCCTTTAAATGGATTCAAACTGTTCAGAATGTTTCATGGTTCCTATCTTTTTTCTATTTCAAGCACTTACATGGTTGACTAAAACATGTTTTCTAATAGTTTTGTTGTTAAGGATCTAGTGTCTTACATATGTTCTACACTTCACCTACACATGTGCACTAATAAAGAGAATATTTTAAAACATATCTTCAACAGAAATGTTTCACTTTTCTGCAAAGTAAAGATACTAGTACTGTTTGACTTCAAAAAAGTTGGTTTGTTGTATTTTCTAATAAGTGCAAACAATAATTTTCATGTTCTCATCTCCCCCAAACCACATTTGTTTTATTAATTGATTGTGTGAAAATATTCCTTTAAATTCATATGTTTCTTAGTCATGAAAATACTGGACATATTGGAATACAAACTTAAATAGAAATAAACATCTAAATGTTAAATTTGAAAGGTGCTAGAAGAAGTCATTACACATCAATTTCTATCTGCACATAAAATATTCACATTTAAACCTATAATTTTTGCAAACATGGTGTCTGGAAATTGTTTTCTTTGTTTTTAGTACCAAACATCTTTGATGTTCTCACAGGTCATATATGTAAGTAGGGGAGAAACAGCCAATGGCATTTCTTCAGTTCTAGTCAGCCTATGGCCACAAAAGAAAAGAAGCCCCCGCATTGCTTATTCCCTTCACCCCCCCATTCCTCTCCTCCCTTCCTTTCCCATCCTTCTTATCTGTCCACCCCTTTTGGCTTCTTTGCAGGTCCTCCCCCTTTTCATTCTCTCACTCATCACCCCACCTTTTCCTAGGCAAGCCCGTCTCTCCTCAACTCTCCTCCCCCTTCCTTCCCTCCCCCCTCTCCCACCCACCTCTTTTCTTTCCCCCTCTTGCCTCCCCCCCTTCTTTCCTAGAATCCTCATTCCCCACCCTCTCTTATTTCTCCCCCCTTTTCCTCTCCATCCTGACCCTCCCAGAAGATGCTACAATTCTCAGTCCTTGGCTAAGGACTCTTACCACCCCCCCCCCCACCTCAATAGATATTTACTTTTTTTTAGCTCTTAAATTCTTCTGATTTCTGGAAAAAAAAAAAAATCACAGAATGTCCATTTGTTAGAAAGACTACAAACCTTTGGTATTTAATTCAAAGACTGACAAAATATTTATAATTGCCTACTGGTTATAATTTTTTATAAGCACTATGGTAATTTTTCTTCTAAATCTAACTTTAGGGAGGAAGAATGTTTGATGCCTACATTTCTTTACATCACATAACTTTTTATTTTATTTTCCCTTTTTTTTTTTAGCTGCAGAAAATGATAAATAGCTACCGAATTTTGCTGACACATTTGTGTGCTTTTAAGTTCAAAAGAAGTTGAAAGGGATTTTGTTCAGCTTATTGTTTATGTGTGTCATGAAAAAAAGTTTAAGACTTTTTTAAGATAAGACATTGTGTTCCCTGTAGGTTTTACAAGAAAATTCTGCTGCTGGATGAGCTTTGGGGAAGTTACAGGAGGTGGCTGACTATACAGCGCATTGAGTATAGTCATATATAGTTCTGGGGTGTGGGTTTCTTATCTATGCCCTGAGAATCCCAGAGAGAAACAGCACAGCTCTAATGAACACTAACTTCTAGTCTACTCACACAAATTTCCTGGAACAAAAAACATGTCCTCGCAGAGAATTGTGAAAGTTCTATTTAATTCGTGTATTTTATTCCACCGATGGAGAAATGTGGTCTGTTTTATATTTCCTGTAGTTTATAAACATGCCAAATTTTAAGCACAAAGACTCACCACCTAGTGGCTGACAGAGTTACATAACCAATGCCAATATAAAGGTTACACACAGCTGGATTACCTATTTTATAATGAGATTTTAAAATATTACATGTATAAATTTCAAATATTAAATATTACTTTCCTAAGAAAATAAGTATATTACTGGTAACACATTGCCAAATACATATACTCACACAATAGTAACCAGATTTAAAAACTGTTTGGAAATGAGCTTGATGTTATGGCCATTTCCAAAATTCCACATGTAACTATTCCACATATAATATATACTGACTTTTTTTGAATATTTTTCAAGTTTCTGATGTAGTCTTTATTTGATGTAAGTATTTTAACACCTCTTATTAGATAGATAAAAGGGTAGATATTAAGTAATATTGCTTCATTGGGGCAGAGAGAGATAAACTACATTTTAATTAAAAGTGTTCTAACTTTTGAGCTTTTATTTTGCTATTCTGATAATTCCACTGTACAATGAGCTGTGGGCCTTTAATTGTTTTAGAATTATAAAACTGTAAGTGGACTCAGAATCAGTTCCTTATTACAGGTTATGAGAGTCTATCCTGTTATGTTTAAAAAGAGAATTTGTAACAGATCACGTAGCATTCAAGTTTGCTGGTTTGTATTGCCCCTATAATGAAACATACATAACTAATGGAAAAAAATCTAGAATAAAAATCAATAGAAACAATTATACTCCTAAGAGGAGAGAATGCATAATTGCTCATGTTTCTGTGTCAGGCATCTAACATGGATTTGGTGCTTCAGTTGAGATTACACAAGAAGCAAATGACAGAGTTAAGGCTAGAACCAAAATTCTGTTCAATTGTAGGTAATTAGAAAAGTATATATATTAAATTCAAAGTATATGAATTTTCTTAGTTTTGTAACTGTCATTGAAAAGAGATACTGAAAAATTATACATTGTCCTAGAAAATACATGAGCCTATGCATTTCTAAAGGTTAAAAAAAAGGTAGATTTTTTTATGTTAAGCACCCCACTTTGAATTAGTAAATCTATTTTTTAAATAAGTGGCTTACTTATAATTTAACCAGAAATCATCTTCAGTCCTGTAATATAAATTCTAAGTAAAGCATCAATACAAAATATTGTTTTCCATTTATAACTCACATTTCCTTACCACCTCCAGAGTAGTGAACATCAGATGGTTTAAAGGTCTGTAAGTAAACAGATATGCTGACTGAATTCTGGAATTAAACATCTCAGTATTGTAGGAGCCAGCAAATCCACTGAAACAATTCTGAGAAAGAAGGAAAGAGTGTAATTATGTAGTTTTTAATTAATGAAGATTCCTGGATTGGCATCTTATCTACAAGCTTATTTTTAAAAACCTAGGACCATTTGCTGTAAGTTTTCCAGGGGCAGAGTTGAGACTTTAGATAGCTCCTCAGAAAAGTCCCTGTTCCACACCTACAGAGTTGCAGGCCAGGCCTTGAATTGCCATTCAGAGCGAAGAGTGCCACCTACCGAAACCCCATGGTTTTCATTGTGGATGACTTTTGTGCCAAGTTCCAAAGTTTTGTAGCCCAGTTCTTTCATTTTGCAACATCAAATGATATCACCGTCTTGAAATGATTAAGGTGGATTGCTTAAGCCTTAAAGTTTTAAACATGAAAGATGTTATTGCCTTTACTGGACATGAAGAACATTTGTAGTTTTCAGGTCTACAATAACTTTCTGGAAACATCTCAGTGGACTGTTTCTTGTAAAACAGTTTTCCCTGGAAAAAAGCTCAGTCCCACTGTTTTCCACACTGAAAAGAGGGGAGGAGGGGAGTCAAAAAAACCCCCAGAGTTTTCAAAGGGGAAACTTTGCCTGTTTCATGTCAAGATGACAATGGAAAAAATGAGATAGATATTCTTACACAAATCATTTGTTAACTGTAGTTTGGGGAGTTACATTAACCACTAGAATGTCTGTCTGTGCCTAATGAAAACACAGCAGAAGTGGATTCCTTTCAGATTAACTAACGGATCCCTTGTATAACTGAGGTCAAGAGCTGCCATTTAAAATGTAATCTTAACGAACAACAGGCAAAGTTCAAATAGCATAAAAATTAACATGCTCAAAAGATGGAAGATTCAAAGATAAAGGAATTAGAAACTATTAAAAATTCAATTTGCTTTTAAAACACATTCAGAAGTCACTGCTTCAGTAAAAATGGCATTTACTTTCCCAAAACTTTGTTTCCTATAGCATTTGGTGTGGAGGATGGCAAACAGAGACTATGTTTCTCAAGTTAATTAAAATCAGAGAAAGACTCCTGGGAGCTGCACAGGGTGTCCATAATGTCTCAGGTTAGAAGGGAAGCATCTACTGATGTTAGAGGTTCATTAATATGAATTACCTAGTACCAACTGCATTTTCTGAAAATCAAGGTCTTAGTGTGACATCCTAATAATGTTTTTGACATTAGACACAGAAGCCTTATCTGATTTTTGTTGCTGTTGCTGTTGGAATCCTCCTTTTCTGTACATAGTAAAATGTATACCAGGTTTTCCAGTCACATGTGAATCTTACTGGTGGTCTGGATGTCATTAGGGTGGCCTTGGAGATGTAACTTTTTTCATAAGGTCAGGAGAAAATAAACAACAGAATAAAACTCCAGATGTTAACTTCTTGGTTTGAGACTGGATAGGAAAGATATTCTGCAGAAAACTGGTACCCCTCTAAAAAAAAAAAAAAAAAATCTGTCCTTTTAGACTCTGATTTTAAGCTTGCAGGGTTTAGAAACCACAAAGGGATAAGGCTTTGAAGTTGGCACCTTTAATCCTATCCTGCCCTTGAAGCTGCAGAAAGGGAATGGAACATGGTAGTTGAGAGTATCAAATGGAGAGGCAGGTTTCCTAGGTTCAAATCTCAGCTTTACCCTTTACCATATAACCTTGGGAAAGCACTTAATGTCTCCGTGTCTCAGATTCCTCATCGTAAAATGAAGACCATGATAACACCTCCATCATAAGGCCTTTGGAAAAAGTAAGTAAAATAAATATGCAAAACAGAACAGTGGTTACCCCATAGGAGATAGTGTACAAGCTCTGTCTTATATGTTTTACTAACACTGGAAAATAAAATTACTGTAAGGAAGAAATTAAAGTACTTAGTAACTTGGTGATAAGAAAGGAAAGATATAAAATTTTGGTTAAGAAATACAATATTTAAAGATGTTTGCCAACTATAAGAGAAGAAACTGTATATATTTTCTTAAGAATCCTTACAATTTATCACTAATCTGATTATATTACAATGCAATTGCTAATTGTTAGATATATGATACTTTTCATGCTAATTCTCTAATTATTTTTATTTCTCACAGAACAAAATATTAATCACCTTAAAGGAAATTTCTAATTGGAGACATAAAAATCATATATTTATAAAAAATAAATTTTTTTTTAAAAACTAGAAATGATGATCCCTAAAGTTCTTTAGTGTTTTGGTGAGGACAAGGATTAGCTGAATCTGCCTGGCCCATGCAACCCACATTTTAAAATTGAAATTTTCCATCTATGTAGGTCTATAGGTCTTTCCTTCAAAACCTTTTTTTGGTTAACTATCATATTTAAAGATATTCCAACAAATCTATAAGCAGCAAAAACATATTTAATAAAAATATATGTTCTCTGAACATTAGTGTCATTTAAAAGCCAAACATGTTTCAGTTAGAAACTATATGAACTCCATATATGCACTTACAAAATATTCAACTTTCTGAAGTAACAGAAAATAATGTCACAATAACTTACATATCATATCTATCAGTAAAAAGAGAAGAGAAAAATATTAAACTAGTCACTTGAGCTAAATTAACAATTTGGATACCTTAGAGAATATTATTTTTACTACAAAAATGGAGTTAAGATAAAGGTATTTTGCATTATTTTTTACTCACAACAATAAAATCAGCATGAATTAACATTTGAAGAATGAAAACAAAATGGAAAGATTTAAACATATCTAAAAGTATTAAATTATGTTACTTGGTTTTATTTTTCTCCAAAGTTCCAAAACAGAGAGCTAGGAAATAAAAGAAGCTAAGAGTAGATTACATCATATACTAGCTTCATTTTGTTTTGTAATTTAGATCCCAGTAAGGAGATTATATAGTCCAATGAGTTGCTTGTGTGACCATAAATAAATTTATTTCAGGACAGTACTTTGTAAAGACACCAGAAACATCAAGTGACATGAGAGGTGTAGTTTAAAATTAATTACAAATTGGAACAGGGGACTTAGTTTAAGTGATTACAATAAGGGAAGTAATTAGAAAACCTATTACTTGTCCAGTAGTAAAAATGAGATTATTTGCTTTTTACTTAACATTTGTTGCAAAAGAATTTATCTTTTTATTTTTATCAAAGTAGCTCTGAATTTAGATGTCTAAGGAAAGAAGGGAGCAATACATCTGTAATACTTTCAACAATAAAGATAATTTTTTTTTAAAAAGGGGAGTAATATGAGATGACTATTATTTATGAATCCCATTTTCTATTCCATTTCTAACTGCTGCAAGTGGCTAACTGGAACATTTTATTTCCCTTGAAAACAAACTTGTTTTTTCCTTGACTCTGCATGGTTTTCCCATGTACAACTAGGCTATCGTACCAAAACTGAGGGCCATGAGACATCTGTGTAAGAGTTTTAGCTTCTGGGAGAACACACTGCTAACCATACTTTGTCATGCACAGAACAAGAAATTAGAGGAAGCTGCACAAAAGTCACCATTTTTTCAACAAAGTGACTGAGGTAATGTAACAGAGAAAAGTCTGTTTCTATAGAGAAACAAAGCCACCAGTTTCTACAGGAGCTGACTTTTCAGGAGAGCCAAATTTCTTTCACATGTCTGTGAAATAAGTTATGGCAATACATAAAACTGCATTAATTCTTATTTTTCAAGCCTTCCACCTTTCTTTCATTACTTAGACCAATATCACTTTTTGAAAAAGAGAGGTACTCTAAAATAACTCAACCTTTATATTGAGACCTCTGTGTTTTAAAAAGCATAATGCATATGGTTTCTAATAAAATTTGGGAACAGAAGGCTGAATAACAGTTGTTGTTTATATAACATTGGGTTTAATAAATTCCAACAAATTTGTTTACAGTTTCAATAAGCCAGTATTGTGCTCATATATTTAGTAGTTTGCAGAGCAAATGGAAAATACTTATTTCTAGTGATATGATACCGTCAATGGGACATAAACAGGAGGATGTATACACAAGGGGAAAATATGTTAATTTTAAGACACTTTAAGAACATAGGAAAATAATATATTTAAAATATGATATACTTGACTTTAACTTAAACTGTTATCCTCATTTGTCTTTAATATGTCATCAGTATTCAATTACTAATTTTTATAATAGGTCCTGTGTTAAACATAGAAAGATATTCCTGACCCAGAGACAAAGAGCTGAAAAAATCATTAATATAAACCAATAGCATTTCCCCCCTAGCTTTATTGAAGTATCATTTGACATGAAATTGTGTATATTTAAAGTGTAGAATATGATGATTTTATATATATATATATATATATATATATATATACACACATCATGAAATGATTACCACAATCAAGGTAAGTAATGCAGCCATCACCACACAGTTACCTTTTTGTGTGTGCATGGTAAAAACACTTACGATCTAGTCTCTTGGCAAATTTCAAGTATACAATATGATATTATTACCTGTAGTCGACATTCTCTACTCTAGTGGTATTCTCAAGGGGGCTGGGAAGCCAGCAATCCACATTATTAATAGGGAAAGCTTGACCTAAAATGAATCTATTAGAACATTTCATAAAGTTAATTTAGAGAAAGTTTTTAAGAAAAGGTAACCAATGCAAAGATCGAAGAAAATATTTCATGCAATTTTATTAAACAGGCTTCCATCTCATTAAAACTTTCAGATTTTTCCTGGAAAAACAGTAAACTTAAGATGCCAGTTATGTTTAGAGAACAGTGAGTTTAATGCCTAGACCCTCATATATTACTGTTCGTAATAATATAAAAAAAGTGTACACTTCTTAAGCATGTCTTTCTTAACACCTTTTAAACGGGCCTACCTCGTTTGCATTAGGTATACATTTGACATTCAGTATTTCTGCTCACTAAGTATAAAGGAATGATTCTTTAAAAGTTTAGACAATATTTCTTCCCAATATTCTCATATATCTGTTTCAAACATGAAGGAGGAACTAGAATGACTTGCCTACTTAAAATTGCAATAAAACAATCATGAGTTCTTTTATTAGCTCTAAGCCACATTGGGTAATTGTAACACAAAGTAAGAAGGAATTTTTAAACTTCTTGAATCCATCAAGGGTGTTGTACAGGATCAGGAAAGTTGTATCTGCACACGTAAATGGAAGCAGGAAGGGAGGCAATTTCAGGAGGCTGTAGAGTCTGTAGGTTCTGAAATTCTCCTCTTCTATAGACTTTTACTAAACCAGCTAAATCTGTAAACCTAAAGCATTTAGCACAAACCTAAATCATTATTACTTCAGATATGGAGGGGATATAGAAATGGAAACTTAAGAAGGTGGTCTTCATAGCTGTATGTAGTATCTAGATATAAAAATCTCAGGACACACTCAAAGGCCTTTTGGGAAAGACAGCAATGTGGTTGTTAACAACTTACCTCCTTCAAGGAGGCCTCTTTCAGCAGACATTTTAATGCCTTGGCTCTGAGAAAATAAAATAAAATCTCACTTTTTAAAAAAATACGAATACTGAACAGTAAGTGCATCATTCGTTGTCTGCAAAAGTTTTTGCAGATATTTAGAAACCTCTTACTTATTTACTCAATACTGGCAAGCTGTCATAGTGATCCTCAAGAACTGAAGTTGTATTTAACCACAACCACAACTAATGCTTTAAGAATTGAGACCAGGTTTTATTTTGGCAACCCCTAAGCTGATTCATTGGTAATAGCTGCTGAAACAGTCTAAAATTTTGGTTGAAGCAAATTTTTGACCATTTTAAGCTTTAAATACACATGATCATGATTAATATTTTCCTATTATTTTTACTTATTCCTTACCAATATTTGTTTTAAAAAAACACCTTTTTTATAATTTGGAAAACTCTTCACATCCATATAAGATATCCAATATATTATGTCATATCATGTTGACCTACTAACGCCCAACAGAGCTAGCAGTGATATTCAATATATACAAAAGCTTAGTTAAAGCTTCCCCAGGATTCTGGAAGAGTGTTGCTGCCAAGAGCAGCTGAGTTTTCCCCTGAATTTCTCAACCAAGTTAATAAAATATGGAAAGTGTTCAGAGGTAGTGACAAAATTATCTTTATAGTTGAATGCTCCCATCTACTGTTAAAGCAAAGAATAGCAATTGGGTCAAAAAGCTTGTTTTCAATTGCACAATTAAAAAATGTTTAAGTGTTGAGTGTGTGATTTGCGTTGGTGTTAAATCCTTACTATAAATGAAATTAAAATGCTCGCTGGCCTTAAGAAAGAATTACTATGCTGTGCCAATGTGATATCAATAAACAGATTTGTTGTTGCAAGCAGTCACTTGCTACTTAGAAAATTATGTAGGAAGAATATGATATTTTTGGTAACTTAATTTGTGGATTTTTTTTTTCATAAGCATGCTCATAAGAAGATACTAACAATTAATCAAAGGAATGCATTATTTATTTCAAACTAGCTCTACTTTGGCTATTGGAAACAGTCATGACAGTAAAATGAAAATCACATTTCATCTTATTTTCCAGTTATTGATGGAGGATGCTCCCATCTCGGCCAGTCCTATGCAGATCGAGATGTCTGGAAGCCAGAACCATGCCAAATATGTGTCTGTGACTCAGGATCTGTTCTCTGCGATGACATAATATGTGATGACCAAGAATTAGACTGTCCCAACCCAGAGATCCCATTTGGAGAATGTTGTGCAGTGTGCCCACAGCCTCCAACAACTGTGAGTATAAAGAAAATCTGTACATCTTCAAGATTTATATTTGAATACACAACTAGTTCCTATATTACGGGAGTCTGAAAGGGAGTGAAAGTAATGTCTGTCTAACAATCATGGCAGTGTTACAAGTAAAAGGTGAACATTCTGGTTTAAAACTAGAGATTGGGTGTGATCTGGAATAAGAAATAAATATGCACACTGGGGCACACTTCATGGGAAAGCTGTTCCTATGTCTTTTTAATCTGTATTTTTTCCACTTATTAGCCTACTCGCCCTACTAATGGTCATGGACCTCAAGGCCCCAAGGGAGATCCAGTAAGTAAACATTCTTCAGTGGAATAACATTTGTTCCTTGAGTAGTTTGCTTTCCCCCCCCCCAATAGCTTTTTTATATTTGAATTTTCATCATTTATACATTTTCTTTGATAGCACATATTTAAATAATGACACAAAATAACTCAAACTAAGAATCTATCATTGTACATGTAAAGATTCAAGCTTCCCAAACTTTATATAATGTCTTCATCCCCATTATCAGTTTTTAAAAATAAAATAAAAGTCAATATAAAGGAATAAATGACATTGAAATTATGCATATGATTTAGTTTAAAAGGTATATATTCCCAAGAGAATGTATTATTTATATTGATTCCTCATATTGTAAAGTAGAGAAGCTACAATTTAATAATGATTCTGAATCACTAGGACTATTCACTGTTTTATTAATTTTTATTTATGATTTTTTTAGGGCCCTCCTGGTATTCCTGGAAGAAATGGTGATCCTGGTCTTCCAGGACAACCAGGTACCCCTGGTTCTCCCGGCCCCCCTGGAATCTGTGAATCATGCCCTACTGGTGGCCAGGTAATAAATTTCTGGACAAAAAGATTCCCTTGTTAAAACTACCTACTCACTTCCTTTTATTTAGCCTGTATTACATCTCTTTTGTGGGTTCCTTATATCTATTTTCTGACATAAAGTCAGAAATTATAAGCATTAAATTCTTATTTAATGCTTATAAATACTGGGAGCAATTTTAAGTGTTTTATAAGTATTTACTCTTCCTCATAATGCTAATGCTATTGCTACTATATCTACAAAATTTCCCAACTTCTCAGCAGGCATATAACATAAGCACTATGTTTGAGAAATGAACCATCAACTCTCCAAAGAATTAACCTAGAGAATTTAGGAATTGCTGCAACTGTACCTATTTCCCTTAATCCCAATGGTAAAGATTCTGAAAGCTTGAATGAAAAGCACTTGAGCTGTGAACATTCCGCATTGACTTTAAGTCAACAGGATTATTCAAGCACATGTAACTACTTTTGCCAAGCCTTCACAACACAACCTGCTCCTCTTGAAAAGTGTGGCAACCAACTAACTCTGTGTGTAAAACAAATAACCAAACAGATAAAGAAAAAAAAAGTTCTGCTGTGTTGGAGTAAGGAGAAATTTTAAAACACATACACAAATCACTATGAGTTTTTTAAAAAAATATTTTCAAATATCAATTCAACGAGAAACAAAGAATATCACCTAACCTTCTTATCCTGGGACCCCACAGAGCCATTGCTAAACTTACAATTCAAAATAAAATAATCTCCAAAGAAATTCAATAAACAAACAAGCCTTTCTCTTATTCTTGTGCTTATTTTCTATGCAGATATTTGTTTTGACATGAATCTGTTCCGCACATTAACCAAAAGCCAGGGGATATGTATTTTACTTGTATCATTAACTGTTGCAAAAATAATTTGACTTCTCCATTTTTCTGCTTAAAATGAGAACGTCAGATTATATGTGCTCTGAAAGCTCTTTTGGCCTCAAACACTCTGTGATCCTGTTTCTAATGCTGTGGCTATCTCTTAGAAATATTTTGAGTAAGAGCATACAGGAACAAATCATTTGGGATTGACATTGCATGCAGTTAGGTGAAGGATTACAATGCAATGATTTCTGTAGAATAGCTAAAGCTCTAGAGAGGGGGTGTAAGCAAGATAATTGAACAATGTGCACGACATCCTCTGGCATGTGGAAAGCTTCTCTCCGTGAATGGTAGATGTTTCATGCACTTCCTCTAAATGCTTTTGGAAAGAACTATGATCTATATATCAAAATGATCATATGTGTCTGGTCTTTTTGCTACAGAACTATTCTCCCCAGTTTGAGTCCTACGATGTCAAGTCTGGAGTAGGAGGAGGGGGAATTGGAGGCTATCCCGGTCCAGCTGTATGTACAAGTGTTTCTCAGTGTTTTAGAGCATTATTTAGTCTTCCATTTTGCTAAATCTTGAATGGTTGTTCTTCTAGCAATATAATATTATAACATAATTGTAAAAAATAGCTTGTTATCTATTAAGGATGGGGAAGGAAGTGGTAGGATTATCATGATCCTTCCATCCTAACTAATTTTTCATCACCTCTTCTCATTTCATGCCTGTTTGGCCACTCGTTTCCTTTTTATACAACCACATACTGGGGCCCACCTGCCTTCGTGCTTAGGTCTCACACTCATATATTCTTAATTTTAACCAAATGTTGTTAGTTTTTACTGCCACTTTTTCTCTTTCTCACCTAATTTTTTTCAGAATCTTCTTTTATTGTCTTTTATTAGTTAAACACTACTTTCTAGATGACATGTTGAGTGATGAATGTCTAATATCACAATCTGTCTCAACTCAGGTCCTGGAATCAAATACAGTTTTTTCCAGAATTCATCAAGTCTTTAAATTCATCTACTGTAATGATAGGTATTCACATTGTACCCAAAGGGTTTCTTTCAATATAAATGACCTAGAGTTTTGATAGAAGGAAATAAAAAAAACACGGAAACCTAGTCATATGCATGTGGTGCATGGTGTCCCATGTAAAGGACCCTGCTGTAGACAGCCTCTCAGGAAGAACACACTACGTAAGGTTATCATTTCACTGAGAGCAAAAGGTATATAAGTGTAAGTGAAACATAACACTGGATTCTTGAGGATTATGGGGGATTTTTGCCCATATCATTGGACCCTATATTTGTGACTTCAAAAACAAAATTTTAACTAATACATCCAAATGAGTGGTTAAAGCAAGACTATTAAAATTCAACAAGTTACAAAAAGAGAATTTTACAAATCTCTGAAGTTATAGTGATTTTGTGTGTGTTGGTATCTTTCAAAGCCAGGAAATTATATTAACTATGTTGGCATCTGCTTTTACTCAGCTAAACTCATATTATGAATCCTATTTTTTAATCAGATATACAGTTTTTACTTAAAAAAAACACATTAAAAAACCACTACTTATTAATATTCCAGAAAAGAATTCATAAGAGGAAATTTAATTACAAACTGTCTTTAAAAATAGCAGATTACAACACTGAACACTCTCTAGCTTAATCTACAGTTCTGAAAAATGGTGTCAATTGATTATAATTATAATTCATCATAATCCCAAATATTGAAGATTCTCATATGCACATCTAAGTCTTCATGTCAGTGATGTAGCTAAGAATCTTTGGATTGATTTACACCATTATTTTTAGAAACTAGGTTGTATAGTATGCAGATAACTTTCTACAATGAGGTAAATAAATAAATACATACATACATAAATAAAATGTTTCTTCAGTTGTACCAGTATCCTAATATTGAAGGGATTTTCATAGCTTTTGCATGCATTTTTTCAGATTTTGAATCCCCTTTTGAGGGGTTTCAGGCCAACAAATTATAATATTTACCAATAATTTTTATTAATTTGGTGGGAATTTCATTTAGAGTGACATTTTTGTAATATCTTTATTGTAAATATAATAAAATTAATCATATCCATAAATAGTTATTTCATAATGAGGTAGGTTGTTCATATTTTTAAAGATATCAGTATCATTCTTATACAATGGCATCTCTTTGATTCTTGAATAAAGTATATTTTAGATGCATTTATTCTGTATTTATTCTTTAAATTTTTATTCCAGGGTCCCCCAGGTCCTCCTGGTCCCCCTGGTGCATCTGGTCATCCTGGCTCCCCTGTAAGTAGAGCCATTAGTGGTACTTTCTTCTTCATTCATATTCTATAAGTCAAGATAATATAGATCTTGCTGCGATTTAGCCATTCCAGCATGCATAGTTCCAATTAACTAGAGAAGTCACAACCAAGAAACTAACATTCCTGCAAAGATGTTGGAATTTCATATTTAATTACTTTCTACAAACAACTATTAGCAATTAAAATTTGGTAAAATTAAGCCACATGTTTAATTTGCATGTAATATGACTTCAAGTTTTAAACAATTCATCTTCCATGAAATGAAGTGGATGTGATGGAATAAATTAACTTTAATCTGATCTGAAAATTTTTGGCTTCAATCTTTATAAACTGGAACAAAATTTGCTGACTACACTTAAAAATCCTGATTTCATACTATCTTCAAAATGTAAATGAATCATATGAAGATTAAGTTACTTTTAAAATATTTACATATTATTCTACCCACTAGGGCTCTCCAGGATATCAAGGCCCCCCTGGTGAACCTGGGCAAGCTGGTCCTTCAGTAAGTAACAATTATATCTATATTTAATAAACTGAAAATTCCATATAGTAACCACCTTCATTTTCTAAAATATAATCATAAGTTCCTACAAAGTATAGCCTAAGTTTATGCTTTCAACTTATAATAATAAATACTATTTTTATGACAGTCAAATGGGTTTCACAGATCTTTTGGACTCTTAATGATTCAAATATCTTATTTAGAGACACTTACTATTTAGGAATTCTCTGGCTAATTGGCCATTACAACAGTCCACTTGCTAGTGCAGATATAAATCCTCTATCTTTTAAATATAGATTTAATTTTCTTATAGCCACGCAGTTCACCTTTGTGTCTACTCTTCTGATATATAATTTGTAAAACTTAATTTAGTAGAAATAAATGTAATCTAACAGAGTTCTCCAGGAAAACATGCTGTGTAAATAAGCATGTAAGGTGAAGTCATTTTAATATTTCAAAGTATTTGGAAATACCTATATATTTAAAAATGCAATATCTCAAAAATGTAGAAGTACATCAAAATTTATAGATACACACATGTGATATAAAACATAGATGCATGATATTTTTAATTTTCATTAAAAATAAGTTTAACAAAGGAGATGGGAGGAAGGGGACTCCTGCAGTAATGTCAACATTAAAAATTAAGATAAATAAATAAATAAGTTTAACAAACTGTAAAAACTGGATGAATATAGGTATAATATTAACTCAATGTGTTATTTTCTTGATGCAAAATATTGAAAGTATTTTCTAAAAGGAGGTTTCTTCCAGTAATGCATATAATATATAATAATAAATTGACTGTAACAGAAAAATCTACAGATTTGTTTTTTATTTTCTTATTTTTTAGGGCCCTCCAGGACCGCCTGGTGCTATGGGTCCAGCTGGTCCTGCTGGAAAAGATGTAAGTTTATAAGGATTGAATGGCGATACAGCAAAATTCAACTTGGACTATTCTAAATAATATGCACCATACATCACAATATCAGAGAGAAAAGTCATACTCAAAAATTATTAATATCTTAATGATATTTTAGCTCATATTAATCTTTGAATATTTATATAGTACTTGCATAATTACCTATACCATTTGTTAAATTCCAAACTAGCAGAACCCACAAATGTGCTTCTTGACTCTGTCAAGACTCATCCAGTGATTGTGTCACTTAATAGGAGGAGATGAAAGCTTCTTCTCTTTGCTTCTTGCAATAAAGAAATTGATATCAGTACTTTATGAATTTCAAAACTTATAAACACCTTTAATATTATGCTACTCTTTCTTTCCCATTTAATTTCCAATTGCAAATTCTTCTTAATGGATTGAGAGATGGTCATAATACTTCAGTGATGAGGGATGTCTTCATTATTCATAAGTTTACATCGAGATGGGAAAAGCTCTCCTCATTTCTTCTATTAAGAAAGCTGATCTCACTTCTATGGTTAGCCCAACCATTTTCATGAGCTCTTGCTGAGAAAAAATGCAAATTAATCAGGTTGTTAATTGGCTACAATGTATTTTTCACTTATGCAAACTCCTATGTATCATTTATTTCTCTACCTAGGGGGAATCAGGGAGACCGGGAAGAGCTGGAGAGCGAGGATTGCCTGGACCTCCAGTAAGTCTTCAGCATCCACTGAATTAATGGAGAAATCACAATGATTTTCACATGAAAATTGTTATACAACTATGTTGAAATAAACTTGAAAATAGAAGGCATTTTACTACTGGCTTGTGATTTTCTTTGAAGGCTCATTAAAATCTTTCCTATTCATTAATTTTAGGGTATGAAAGGTCCAGCTGGCATGCCTGGATTCCCTGGTATGAAAGGACACAGAGTAAGTAGAGTTTCTAAATTAACTATGAGCTGTTTTATTTAGCTGTTCACTGTGCCAAACATGGTTGAGTCTAACAACAAACTAGATATTTTATACAAAGTAATTAAGCTGATTTTAAGTGTATAAAAAACTTGAGAAATGATTTTGTTTTCTTATCACAACTGTCAGAAAAAAGATAAAAATATATTATAATAGTTATGCATATTTATGGACTTAGTCAATATGACTTACAGATAGAATTAAGCAAGTTTATTCTATGCAAAATATTAGGTAGATTAAACCAACTGAACCAACAATCTATCAACCTAATATAAGTAAAACCTATGAAACTGATATTTGCTACTCTACAGTTAAAGCAACTTCTAAATTGGACTAAATTATACTTTCTAATTAGTTCAGATTTTTTTTACTATAAAATCATCAAATGTCTACAATCTATTGAAAGGAGCATTAAATTATTTAAGTTAATGATGAACATATTGTTACATGGAAAACTAGCAATAAAAAAATTCAATGTAAAGTTTTTAAGCATTCTGTATTATTAACAGATTTTAATATGTTTACTATTTTTATACATTTCATAGGGCTTTGATGGACGAAATGGAGAAAAGGGTGAAACAGGTGCTCCTGGGTTAAAGGTGAATCATAAATTCATATTTTCATAAGTATACTTATTTGTTCATACTTAGTTTCATAAGTATAGCTATATTTAAGATTTATATTTTGGGATTTAACTTTTTCTGAAACTTACCTGAGTTTTGCATTGTAAGAGCTGCATAATAGTGACTAATTGAGATGTTCTATTAAAGCTTCCATGACAGCTGATAACTTGAACTGTCTACATTAGAAGTGAATGAACATTCCTGAGTAGCTCATGAATTACTTCTGTTTAGTCCACACATTTTTTTTAAAAATACAGAAACTGAGATTTCTGGTAAATAAAAAAATGTTACAAAACTTTGATGTTGTTAAAATGTATATCTTTTTCTTGGGCTCCATGATATTTTTCATAATATGCTATGTTTAAAAAACTAAACCTTTTCTTCCTGTTACATAAAATGGTCATATATTTCATGTTTTTAGGGTGAAAATGGTCTTCCCGGTGAAAATGGAGCTCCTGGACCCATGGTAATTATGTTTCTTATATATAATTTTCAGTTTTATTACTAACCTCCATCTAACCCCAAACTTGCCTTGCTCCCTCAGCAACTGTTTTTACACACGTCAAGTTTAAAGTTTAACCATACTTTCAATTTTATTCTGTAGGGTCCCAGAGGGGCTCCTGGCGAGAGAGGACGTCCAGGACTTCCTGGAGCTGCAGTGAGTACCGTTAGCAACATAGCGCTATCACAACCCCAAATCACAGACAAGTGTCACAGCCAGGCGTGCAGGCTGTGACAATCTGCAGGAAAATTTCTTTTCTACAAAATTGCACTTAAAGTCACCTCCATAAAATTTTAGCCACAATCAGAGGGAAACAAGTGCTTTTTAGTTGTTATTCTGGTTGAGGATATTTTAAAAATGTTTTAACTTTGCATGTGTTATCAGAGCCATTAATTCACATTCAGTTTGTAAAATACAAAATCCAATCCTTCTACATTAGGTCATTGCTATATATGAATTTTAACAATTTTCTCTAAAATATATGTAATCAGTAATCAGACTTTAATATGTTTAAGGAAAAGTTAACTCAGTTGAGTCAAAATTTTAATCAAAATATTACTAGTCACCAGTCTTTCAGAATTAAGAATATATTTAAGACAAACTTTTCTTTTTAGGGGGCTCGAGGTAATGATGGTGCTCGAGGAAGTGATGGACAACCAGTAAGTAACTTTTTATCTAACCTGATTTGCTTCAGGGTAATGAGAAGTTACGGATTGTGGAATATTGGAATAATATGGATTACAGATTCAAAACTCAGCGTTGTTCATAAACACTCGCTTCAAACTGACACTAAACCCATAAATAAAAATCTATAAACAGTTCTTCTAGAAATGCTAAATTCATAAAAAATTCTGATACTCCTTATTATAGTTGGCCAATTGCTAACATCTGTAGTGTGCTTACAATGCTCGTTAATAGTATTGGATATGACAATTAAGATAGATAATAATGTTACCTCTATTTTATAAATGAGAGTTCAGGGCTAAGCAACCTGCTCAAAGTCACAGAATTCGTGGCAGAAGTCAGGAGTGGGGAAGATCCAAATTTTCTAACTTCAGATTTTACCCTCTTTTTGTTTTGCCACATTGTTTCTCCACATAATATTCATCCATAAATGATAAATACTATTTATATACATAATTGTCTTCTGTATTGCATATATGCTCACATACTATTTACTAGTAGCGTTAGCTTTTGTTACTTGATTCAGAGCTCTTGAAATGGTATTTAATTTTTTCAGGGCCCACCTGGTCCCCCTGGAACTGCAGGATTCCCTGGTTCCCCTGGTGCTAAGGTAAATATGCATTTCTATAGAAAAATATAAGATATGTCTTGGAGACAGCAAAATCATTGGGTTGCTTCTTGAAAGTAATTTTTTTTCTTTACCAGTCAAGTGGATATCTTCTACCTGTATGGATCTTTAAAGTCTTATTCTTTTTTTAACATTAAACTTATTGAGGGTAATATTGGTTAATAACATTATTCAAATTTCAGATGTCCAAATTTATAATGTGACACTTGTATGCTTTATTGTGTGCTTACTGCCAAGCCTAGTGTCCTTTGGTCACTTTGTGTTTGAGCCCCTTTACCGTCTTTCGGGATTCCGTGTCTTACGCCTGGCATTCAGCTATCCTGATATCCTCCTGGTGCCATTTCTTTTTTCCCAGTCGCTTTCTGGGACACAGAGATAGCATAGTCACACGCATAGTTACCATTTTTCTCTGCTTTATGATTAAGGAGTCATAGACAGAGTATACATAGACATCCTTTAGATAGAGGGTGTATGGTCATCCTACTCCAACTTTTGAGGGATGGGTTTAAGTAGGACTGAAAACTAAACTGGCTAAGAGATTAGAATTGGAAGGGAAACTGACTACTTAGGGCTTATTCCTTAGGGTGAAGTTGGACCTGCAGGATCTCCTGGGTCAAATGGCTCCCCTGGTCAAAGAGGAGAACCTGGACCTCAGGGACATGCCGGTGCTCAAGGTCCTCCTGTAAGTAGCACACGTGGCCATTGAGAGGGAAAGTGTTACCACGCTTGTTTCATGAAAGCATATATTTTAACCTTGCTAGTAATTAAAGTTACTTTTGGGGGAAAAAAGATCTTGCTTAGTGCTCTGCCATAACTTTACTGTGACAAATGCTGATTTGATTAGTACTGAAAATGATGGTTTTTGAGGTTTGCACTCTTCAAGAATTTAAAATTTTAATGTTTGTATGACACAGAGCAAGCTTAAAAATAGTTATCTGCTACTTCAAAGTATATGCTCCAAACTAATCACCAATAAAAATTTCAGAGAAGCAACCATACTAAAACTTATGCTACTTGTTTATTTAATAATTTAGAACAAGAGCATATTATCTCTAATTTATTCAGGTAATGGTAATATTTTGCCTGTGTTGTGCTATAATTGGAGAAATCACCTAATCTCTATAAAGCACATCACTCACCAGTAAACTTACTTTACGAATATATAAACCACTTCCAATATATATGCACTATCTGCATTATTATTAATATGCTCTTTTCCCCTCTAGGGCCCTCCTGGGACTAACGGTAGTCCTGGTGGTAAAGGTGAAATGGTAAGATGCCCCCACCCCTCACCCTCATCTCACCCTCAAACACATTATTGACTTCCTTTGTATTCTGCACGACAATACATGTGTGATGTTTCAGTTAGCTATTCAGAAGAGAAAGTTCAAGTTTGGCTAATGCTAGTCTTCTTGGGTTGTTTTTAGGGTCCCGCTGGCATTCCTGGAGCTCCTGGACTGTCAGGAGCCCGGGGTCCTCCAGGGCCTCCTGGTACCAATGGTGCTCCTGGACAGCGAGGTGCTGCCGTAAGTTACCTATTTTTCCTTTGTTTCCTGAAAAGTGTGGCTTTATTTTCACAACAGAAACATAAATAGCAAGCTTTTCCTTCTTGTTCAGTTGAGTTTATGTTGCTTTCACTCATTTTATAGTTGAATGTTAGTGGTGATGAATTTGTTAGTTTGTCCTCTCTGTTTTTAAACCAATTTTGTTTCACTTAGGGTGAACCGGGTAAGAATGGTAACAAAGGAGATCCAGGACCACGCGGTGAACGTGTAAGTATTACCCCAACAGATGGGGCTAACTTTTACAAAAATACAACATAGTTAGAAAGTAAGCAGGTAAAAATGTTGCCATCGAATTCAGTCACTGTTCCTTTGTTGGCATGCTTCCTTAGGGTGAAGCTGGTTCCCCCGGTATTCCAGGACTTAAGGGTGAAGATGGCAAAGACGGTTCACCTGGAGAGCCTGGTGCAAATGGACTTCCAGGAGCTGCAGGAGACAGGGTATTTTTCCTTGGGCATCTAAAAGGAAAATCACTATCACCCACATAGAACTTCACCTTTAGGGTGAGGCAACCATGGCTTTTCTTAAGTTGAGTAGCCAATCCCAAGTATTGTTTTAAAGCATTTTATAACATGAGAATATCTCTATTGCCACTCAAGAATTATGAAAATTTTTAATGCTTTGGACTAAAATATTTACCTTTCACTATTTCCAGGGTCCACCTGGATTTCGAGGAGCTGCTGGAGCACCTGGTTCTCCTGGAGAAAAAGTAAAAACTTTAGTTTCTGTTTTCATAAATGCTAGTACTATAAATAGATCTATTCTTCTATATATTCTTCTATACAGTTTCCCATCAATTAAAACTTAAATATCTGAAAGAAATATAATAGAGTTTTTGAAAAACAATAATTCCCAGTGTAAAACAATCATTCCAACCCCTAATCAACCATCTTTCTACCTTTGTAACTAAAACAAACCACTTAACCTCTATGAGAGTCCTTTAACTTACCTGTCAATTGGGAACTATTTATCTCAGCCTCAATTCAAGAATAAGATAAACGAAAATGCCTAAAAGTTCTTTGAAAACTTTAAAGTGCTATACAAATATGATTTCATTCCATCAAAGATGTTTAACTTTGTATGCACAGAAATATAAGGTTACATTTCTTGTTTTTTTTAAGCATGTGATGTTCATCAAAGTTGACTCAAAATATTTCCAAAATGAAAATCCAAGCTCATAGTTAACAGTGATTTTATACTGAGCATATCAGCAACACTCCAAAAGAGCCCTGGCCAGATGGCTCAGTTGATTGGCAGTTGTGGGTTCAATTCCTGATCAGGGCACATACCTAGGTTTCGGGTTTGATCCCTGATCAGGGTGCATTTGGGAGGCAACCTATCGATGTTTCTCTCTCTCACATTAATGTGTCTTCCTTTCTCTCTCTCTCTTCCCCTTCCTTTCTCTCTAAAAATAAATAAAAACATATTCTTGGGTGAAAATTAAAAAGAAAAAAGGATGCCTTAAAAAAAAAGGGAGAGACCAAATGAAGTTCTCTAGTTGTAACCTAAATATTGTCAATGTCTAGGTTGATAAAGGCTCTTTTACATATTTATTATTCATTTCACTGTGTAGGGTGCCCCTGGGGAGCGTGGTGGTATAGGCCCTGCAGGGCCAAGAGGAATCCCTGGAGAACCTGGCCGAGATGGTGCCCCTGGAGGTCCAGGAATAAGGGTAAAGAGAAACACTGTTATTTACTAAGAAAATAATGCAAATGAAGAAGGTTCAGAGACATCTTAAATCATAACTACACCTTTTTTTTATAGGCTCACAATAAAACAAAAAATTCTTTTAAGAAAACTTAAAATAGTATAGGTTAAAGAACAGACAATACAACACTTGACTAAAACATTTTACTAGAAGAAGAAAAATTGTGTGCAACTATGAGGCTACATATGTAGATGGAAATCTCAAAATTTTACAGATGGGTGTATGTTTTTAAAATTATTTTTAAAGTACCTGAATGACTTTTTCAATTTAGGGTGTGCCCGGAAGCCCAGGAGGACCAGGCAGCGATGGAAAACCAGGGCCTCCTGTACGTACATACTTAACATTTCATTTTATAAGCCCAGTGAATAATGGCACGCATGGTTGGACCTTGCGTTGATGTTCATTGACAGCCTTGATATGTATATTGCATATTTTGATCATATTTTTATCAAACCTCTATTAATATCACTTTTTCTCATTAGGGAAGTCAAGGAGAAAGTGGTCGTCCAGGTCCTCCAGGCCCATCTGGTCCCCGGGGCCAGCCTGGTGTCATGGGTTTCCCTGGTCCTAAAGGAAATGACGTGAGTTTCTGCCTTGATTTCTTCAATGACTCTTTGACAGAAGGCCTTTTATTTTCCATGTGGGAGGGCAGAGATGGCCAAAATGTGATCTCTGCTTCAAAGCACAGAAGAATATATGAAAATCAAAATATTATGGGAGAAGGGAGTCAAAATATTTTGGGGAGAAAGAGTAGAAACATTCATGGAAATCTAGTTATAGAAAGTAGTTTTTGGTTGTGAATGTGTGTATGTGTGTGTGCGCATAAGAGGCAGGTCAAAACTCTGAAGGAACAATAAGATGCATTATTTCCTTTTGAGAATTAGTAAACTCTGGCCATTTCTTTAGGGTGCTCCTGGCAAAAATGGAGAGCGAGGAGGCCCTGGAGGTCCTGGCCCTCCGGTATGTAGCTTTCATCACTTCTTCCTACCCTTATATACAGGCATTTATCTCCAGCTCTATGACCTCTCTGCTTCTCTAACTGCTTTTTGTTTTAGGGTCCTGCTGGGAAGAATGGTGAAACTGGACCTCCTGGTCCCCCTGGACCTACGGTAAATTTACTCACATAAATTGCAGGTGGAAGTGGGTGGGAGAGAGGGAGAAGAACAGAGGGAAAACTTTGGGAATTACATAATCTCTGACACTATATCATAATAATTCATCAAAGCAATTATTATGTTGCTTATTTAGTTAACTAGTTAAATGCTGACATTGAGTAAAATTTATATTATAGATGTCTCTCTTGCCTCACTTCCACAGGCCAGACTCTACCCTCCTTTCACATTAATAATTTTTAAATTAAGCCATCAGCTTGCTGAAATGAAAATTGTGTGAGCTAAAGGTATTTTATAATGGAGGATCTCATTACCTGTTTTTACCTAGGGGCCAGGTGGTGAAAAAGGAGATGCAGGACCCCCTGGTCCACAAGGATTACAAGTAAGAATTTGTTATTTAAATTGTCATTGAGCACCTGCTTTTACCAGACAATTAAGAACTTCCCTTTGATGGCTATATTTATTAATTTTTGTGTGATGATAAAGATCACAATTTATTTTAAGCTTAAAATTTGCAGGTCTGTCTTCTACCTTGCAATAAAATGATAGACAGTTTGAATAGACAGGAATAATTTCTATAATTTCAACATATATTTCAGAATGAGTATTAATAATTTTTAATATTAATAATTTAAACCTAATTAAGTTCATGTAATTCTATATTTTTATGCTTATTTTTATTAGAATTTAAATTTATATAGCTAAATCCATCTCACCATGATCATCAATTCATTTTTATAAACTTCAGCAGAAAGAATAGAAGAAGATGAACACTGGTTTGGAAGACATGGTTATCACATCTCTGTCATTGGATTTTGAGAGCCACAATTTCCTTTACCTCTATAAAGACCACTGAAACCATTTTTTAATACTTTGCAGAAACACACGCATGAAAGCTTTTTAGTAAGCAATGTTTGACGTGATTACACAATACAAATATGATTCCTTCTAGGGCATACCTGGAGTTGGTGGTCCATCAGGAGAAAATGGAAAACCTGGTGAACCAGTAAGTGGCGTGTCATTGCATCAAAACTCAGAAACCAAAAGAATTCGTTGTAATTATTTATTAATTATTAAATTTTGCATTTTCTCATGCCATGTTGTCTGAGTTTTAACATTTAGCTTCTGAATATTCATTAACAAAACAAAGAAAAATTATTCAAGAAGAACTATTACACTGTTTGAATTTGACCATAAAATACAAGGAACTAAAGAAAGAGTGCATAACTCAAGATCTGATAAATTGTACACTATGAAAACAAGTCATATGTGTATCTTGCTTATATTTATATAGCATGCATTCTGATGTAGGCCTAATTATAGAATGTCAATCTCCTAGGGTCCAAAGGGTGAGGCCGGTGCGCCTGGAGCTCCAGGAGGCAAGGTAAATATTTCAATTTCTTTTCTAACTTTTAGAGTGTGTTACAGAGCAATTGATTAGTATAATATATCAAAATACACTTTTTAAGAAGCACAACATTGTAAATGTTTAGTGAATACACTTAGGGTAACTCAAGACATTTCAAATATATTAGCTGCATGTGGAAAATCAAGTTCTCTGATATTAATAAACACTATAGAATCAACTACCCACCTGAAATTTCAAAAGAAAAATCTCCCCAGTGCATTGATTCTATATGTATTTTTTAAAACCTGTTTTTGTAGAACTTTAAAATTTTTCTCTTATGAGTAAAATTATTATAATAGTTTCAACACTAATTTATCAAATAAGGTGTCAAGGTTTCCTTGGTTAGACTAACTTTAAGTTTTCGGCTCCCACTCAGGCGATCAAATAGCTTTTATAAAAATCTCCATATTGTTCGTAAATATGTGTTAAGAACCTACTGGTCTGCATCAAAATAATACAATTTAGGGTGTTTGGGATTTATTTTTAACATTGGGTTTTCTAACAGGAATATTACATTTTCCTTCTACAGGGTGATGCTGGTGCCCCTGGTGAACGTGGACCTCCTGGAGCAGCAGGTCCCCCAGGAATTAGAGGTGGACCTGGCCCCCCTGGTCCCGAAGGAGGAAAGGTAAAATGCCACATAATTCAGTTCACTCAGATTTTACAAAATGCATTACATTTCCTGCTTGTGACCTACTATTTCTCCCTTAATTTCAGGGCCCTGCAGGTCCCCCTGGACCACCTGGTACTGCTGGTGCTCCTGGTCTGCAAGGGATGCCTGGAGAAAGAGGAGGCGTCGGGAGCGCCGGCCCAAAGGGTGACAAGGTACTGACCTATCTTTTGTTAATTATGTAAGAAAACAGGCTGTAGGTAAAAGGAAAATACTGTTGCTGAAAAGCAATCTATTTTCCAAATTAATGTTATTTTATAGTTAGTAAAATTGTGATGTATTCCTTGAGCAACTATTAATCAGAACTCCTGATAAATATCTCAATCTTTTAAAAAATTATATAAAGTCCATTTTTATCTTTTTATTTTTATTTATTTATTTTAATATATCTTTATTGATCTCAGAGAGAGGAAAGGAGAGGGAGAGAGAGAGGTAGAAACATCAATGATGAGAAAGTCATTGATCGAGCCCGCAACCGGGCATGTGCCCTGACCGGGAATCGAACCCCGATCGCCTGGATCCCAGGTAGATGCTCAACCGCTGAGCCACACCCGGCTGGGCCAATTTTTATCTTTTTAAATGTATCTTTATTGTTGAAAGTATTACAGATATCCCCTTTCCCCCCCCCATTAACCCCCTCCTCCCCACACCCCTTCCACGCACCCCCATCACAGTAAATCTTGTAGGTTGCTCCTCTTCTTGGCAGATTTCCATCGAGGATACTTCTAAGCTGACGACATTGGCTTTTATTTGACAGGGTGAACCAGGCAGTGCAGGTGCTGATGGTGCTCCAGGGAAAGATGGTCCAAGGGTGAGTACTCATTTAGGGGAGAAACAGTTCTTATCGGTATGTGATAGACAATAGTCCTCTCATCTCAATTTCTGTCTGTTCCCAAAACTGTTCACGATAAGTTAGAACACTTTGCTACCTTCTGGCCATTAAGAAGACCCAAATGACTTGATACTTAAAATTCCTGATTTATATCTCTCACTACCTGACAATTCAACCGTGACCTGAGAATGGAAAAATTCCAAAAGTATGATAAAAGTTACAAGCTAAAGTCATAATGAGTCACTAAAATCCATGATAATCAATACTGCTCATGAAGGAACTTTTCGATTTAGAAAAACATTGTGATTTTGTGGTAAAGTCATATCATGGCATACTACTTAGCAATAAAAAGCAATGAACAACCGATACCCTCAACAATTCATACAGACCTCAGGGGCATGATGCTGGGTGAAGAAAACTTAAGTGAAAAAGATACTGCATGATTCCATTCATGTCACATTGTGAAATAACATAGCATAGAGATAGATGTAGGACAGATTTATGGTTGCCACGAGTGAGGAATGGGGGAGAGGAGATGGCTATAGTTATAGCGAGGTGACAGGAGGGAGTCTTATGGTGATTGTATCACTTGAATATCTTGATTATGGTGGAGATTATGCAAGGCTGCATGTATAAAAATTATATAGAGCTACATACACACACAAATGAGTGCATGTGTAACTGGAGAAAACTGAGTAAGCTCTATGGGTTGTACCAGTGTCAATTCCTTGGTTTTAATATTATACAACAGTTGTGTAAGGTGTAGCATTGTGGGAAGTTGGGAGAAGGGTGTACAGGATTTTCCTGTATGTTTCTTTGCTACCTTCTGTGAATCTATAACTAATTCAAAATAAATGTTAGGGGAAAAAAGCATTATAATCAATTCTATTCACATTAGCAAACATCTTCTAGACTTAGTTGAATCTGCATAATAAACATGCTAAACATGAAAACTAAGTTGTTATATAGATATTATATTTACTGTAGTTGCCTTAAAAATTCATAAATACTTCACATTTGACAGACTAGATGCATAAGCCATAATCTATTTTTTTAAAACCTAATATTTTATTTATGTAAATAAATAAAACTTTAGTATTTGAAAATGTCAGTTTGAAAACTTTATATGTGTAATGGCATTTTGAGTAGTCAAGTGACATTTTGAATTATTAAGCAGTGGGATAAGGCAATGTATTTTAATTTTTAAGTTATGACTGTAAGATCTTACATCACTTCTTATTTACCTACTTCATTAGAAAGAAAAATGAATCAGTAAATTTCCACTGAATCTTGCAGTCCTTTAGAGTCATTCTATAGAATCTTATATTTACCAAGCTCTAAAGCATTTATGCACTGAAGAGAATATCATTCAAGCCATAAAAGAATCATATTATCTACTTTATTGGCTGAATAATATGTCTATATGCTCTCTGTTTGATTAATAGAAAAAATTATGCTTTTTATCTTCAAAATTAAAAATATATTTCTATCTCCTTTAGGGTCCTACTGGTCCCATTGGTCCCCCTGGCCCAGCTGGTCAGCCTGGAGATAAGGTAACACTTAAAACTATTTAGGAACAAACAAACAAAATCTCTTTGCCTTTTTGGATGATGAGAATATTATTTTTCTTTTCTCTTTTTAAAGGGTGAAGGTGGTGCCCCTGGGCCTCCAGGCATAGCTGGTCCTCGTGGTGGCCCTGTAAGTGTTAAAGACGTTTTCAACATATTTTTTAACCCCACACAGGCAACAACTACTTATATTTAACAACTCTACCTAGAAGCCTGGAGCCTCAACGGTGGATACTATCTTTAGAAGTCATACAACATGCAAGAAAAGCTAAAGTTCTCAAATCCAAAATTCACAAGAGACAATTTTAAATCATGCCTTCTTTATTATATAATTTTGGAAAAATATAAAAATTGCACAAGTAATATACATGGGTAAAGAAGTGTTTCCTAAACCTATAGAATCTTTGCCTGAGGCTCCTTCTAGCTCTAAAGTTCTCTTCAGGGTTTGCGACTCAAGAGAGATGTATAGTAAATGTTTTTAATTAATTATTGATTTATTGATTCCTCAACCCATTTACCATATTTTTAAATTCTTAATTATTTTGAAGTTATACAATTAAATGTGTTCAATACATCAGAACTGTCAAGTTATTAGTCTTGCAAATAATTTCACAGTCAGAGGCAGAAGGAATCAATGGTTCTGGGGGTGTTTGCTAATTTTGTTCAGAAATTCAAAAGCCTTCGGATGGTAAACCATGTTACTTACCTTTGCACACTCCCTTCCTATAAAAAGGAAAGGTGATATCGAGCATGATGTGTGGTCCTTGTGGGAAGATGTCATCCTTGTGGCTAATGAGGATATCTTTCCCTTCAGGGTGAGAGGGGTGAAAATGGGCCTCCAGGACCTGCTGGCTTCCCTGGTGCTCCTGTAAGTATGAACATTAGGTGAAAAAAGGTGAAGGGGCTAAGAACTACAAACAGGTAGTCCCCAAATAGTCCCTGGGATGTGAAGTACAGCATAGGGAAAGTAGTCAATGATATTGCAACAACTATGTTTGGTGCCAGGTGGGTACTTGAAATATTGGGGGCAACACTGTAAAGTATATGGGTATCTAGCTGCTATGCTGTACACCTGAAACTAAAACAAAATGATATTAAATGTAAACTGTAATTTAAAAAAATTACATGTCACACAGCCCAGAATCACTCTCTTGCTGAAAAATGGCAGAAGTATAAATTAAGTCTGGATATAGTCCCGCCTCAGCCACTTATTCCTTATGGGGTTATTTTAGCTCCTCCCCCTTTTTTATTTTATCTCTCTTCTTACTCTTTAAAAGACGGAGCTAAAAATACTTGCCCTGCCTTTATGCCAGGTTAATGAGGCTCACGTAATGCCCTACATCTCGAGCTCTCTGAGATTTGAGAAGTTCCTTCGTTGCTGGATGACACCATTTCAAATGAGCTCCAAGCCCCGTCTTCCTTAAATGATATTCCTGGTCCTCACTTTCAGATGCTCTGTCCCCTGGGAGACTTTCTGCCCTATGACAAATGATGTCCATCTTAGTGTTTTCTTGATAATATTCTCTTGGCAGGAAAATATTTTGATCGACTCTCTTTCACCATGTCTCCTGAGAGCCCTCTTTTGTGATTTTATTTCCACATCCCTCCCCCAGAATAATTCTGTTTCTGAGTGTAAGTCATGACAGGCCGAGCGCCGTGCCGGTGTGAGCTCACAGGCGGTTGTTTCTGGATGCAGGGGCAGAACGGAGAGCCTGGTGCTAAGGGAGAAAGGGGCGCTCCCGGGGAGAGAGGCGAAGGAGGCCCCCCTGGGCTCGCCGGGCCCCCCGGAGGCGCTGGGCCTGCTGTAAGTTTCTCTCTTTCTCTAAAGCTTCTGATGGAAAGCTCTTGGTTTAGCGATAATTTAATACGTCAGACTGAGACAGCCTGTCGCAGTGAGAAGTACAATCTTCATAGGAACACGGTTCGAGCTGGAAGCTTGGCTCTAGCCGTCTAAATATGTCAATTAACTCTTCCTAGAGTTACTCTCTTTTGTTTCTTGGGGGGTTAGTTTAGTAGAAGTTCTCACTTCTGTTGTAGGGTTTTTTCTAGTTTTATTGAGATAAAATTGACACATAACATTAAGTTTAAGGTACACAACAGAATGATTTGATATATGTGTATGTTGCAAAATGACTATAGTAGAGTCACTATTTGGCAAAGGCTTAATGCTTTGCCAAAAATTTAATTTTGGTGCTATTCTTACAAATCATTTTCACTTCATTCCATATAGGGTCCCCCTGGTCCCCAAGGTGCCAAAGGTGAACGTGGCAGTCCTGGCGGTCCTGTAAGTACTGATCCTCTTAACTATTATTGAAAAGCATTAATTAATATCCATCTGTATAAAAACTGCTTTGATAACACTAGATCCCTAGAGTACAAAAATTATAATCACTTACTCATATGTGAGTTATATGTAAATTCCAAGATTAAAAACAAATCATAAGTGAGTCAGAGTAGAAAGTAGAGCCTATCACAGGTTGTGTACTTTATATTTGTTTACAGTGGTTAACTAATTGTTCTATTTAACTTTTGATATTCTAAAATACGTTATCATTTCACAGGGTGCTGCTGGCTTCCCAGGTGGTCGTGGTCTTCCTGGTCCTCCTGGTAGCAATGTAAGTGCTTTTTAAAGGGTTTTTTTCACCACCTTCCATAAAGAACATTCATATATGCATAAGATGAGAAACTACCTATTGCTGCATTTCTTTGTATTAAATCCTATATAAAATTATTTGAATACAGGTGAAAGAGGGAAGAAATATTTAATTTTTTCATTATAAAATACTCACATTTCAAACATTTTTTTTTGTAGGGTAACCCAGGCCCCCCAGGCCCCAGTGGTACTCCAGGCAAGGATGGACCCCCAGGTCCTCCTGGTAGCAATGGTAGTCCTGGCAGCCCTGGGATTTCTGGACCAAAAGGTGATGCTGGCCCACCAGGTGAGAAAGGATCACCTGGTTCCCAGGGCCCTCCGGTGAGTAAATTCATCGCTCTAATAATTGACAATACCATTTTATTTTTAATCACAAATTCAGTAGAAGAAAACATGCTCACATAAAGAAAAACTAAGGTTTCATTATCTGTCACAACAGGGAGCTCCAGGTCCACTTGGAATTACAGGGATTACTGGAGCACGGGGTCTGGCAGGACCACCAGGGATGCCAGGTGCTAGAGGGAGTCCTGGCCCACAAGGCATTAAGGTAAGTAGAGCTGCCTTTGTATCACTGACCTTGTTCCTTTTGATAGCCTTGGGAGATCACTTAGCCGTAGCAAGTACATAATGAGCAAGTTTTTCTGTAATAGGTGAAAATTCTTGACATTTTCACATTTTGGGGAAGTGTGCATGTTAAGAGTTTCCAGAGCACAAAAACAATGCACATTGTAGGCCAGCCTTGAACATGAGCACAAATAAACTGATATCACAGGAAAATATCTTGCCATCTCAAATGCCTCTCCTGGGAAATTTGTGAGCATTCTTTAGTTTGTTGACTGAGACTCTTAAAGGGGGAAATGATGTCAGCTTATAGACATTTCATGGATAGCAATTATTCATCAACTCAATTCATTTTGCCCTCCTGATTTGCTTTCACTAATATTACTTTAACATCCTACTAGTTAGCATCTTAAATATTCATTTAGCAAATGGGGCAATAACATTTTGTTTCATTAAGGCTCATATTTCGATACATCAAGCCCCTCTTTAAACTTAAATGTCATGTAATATTGTAATGAAGATACAATACAACATTTGAGTGTATTCAACTTATATGAACAAATCTAGTAAGTGTACATTCTTTAGGTAGAGCCAAAAGTTCTATGTAACCTAATTGTAATGGGCACTGTAAGCCTATAGTTTCATGATGGTTCATCATTATTTTTTTCTTATAGTGGTCATGTCTATTTACGCATCTCATATTAGAATGTATTCTGAATATGGTAATCAATGTAACTACTCAGCCCTTCAGTATCCAGAGTCACTGGAAAAGTTAGAAAACACAAGTTTGCTTCTCCAAAGCCTTGCCCCTGTGGTGGAGACAGTCTTAGGAACAAATTGAATACAAATTGATTTAAACAAGGTGTTTTTTTCCTGGGAAATAAAAACATCTGATAACATTATATTAATTTATTTCTCTAGTTTAAAAGAATGTCTTTTATTTTTTACACAGGGTGAAGCAGGGAAACCAGGACCTAGTGGCCATAATGGAGAACGTGGCCCTCCCGGACCTCAAGGTCTTCCTGGTCTGGCCGGTACAGCTGGTGAACCTGGAAGAGATGTAAGTACTAGTTCTTAGGAAATATCCGATCAGCCAGGGAGTATTTGATATCTTATTTAAGCAAGGGTCAAATTGGGCCTTGATGGTTAAGAGTGTAAATATTGCTACATACCTAAGTTCTCTCTTTTCTAATATCAGATATTCTTTCTATTACACCTTCGAATAGACTTAAATGTACATGTTCATTAATATTACCCAATGAATGATAATTCATAAAGGAAAATATGAACTCTAGGTAAAGAAAGAAACAAGATTGGGGCAGGGAGACCCTTAAGTTACAACTTTCCTTCTAGTTCCAAACCTACTACATGTTATCTGTGATTAGTCTTTCCTTAAATTATAGATTTCTATTATCAGTTCAAATTACTGTTGTCACATTTTTATTTATCTTTCTCTTAACGGTTCCTTTTAGACATTTCCCCCCTAATCATTTCTCCCTGTTTTACCCCATGAAATGTTAGTACCACAGATAGATTACATTTAGGCATTGTAAGCCTTTGAAGAGCCACACCCATTGTAATAGCTAAGATTTTTTACTCCCAAGAACCAATTCTTACACTCTTTAGGTTGATATTGTTCCCACTGAGAAAGCATAACTTAAATGGTATTTGAATGGTTCCAAAGGTATTGATTTTATTTCTCTCTTTTTATTTTAATTTAATCAGGGAAACCCTGGATCAGATGGTCTGCCAGGCCGTGATGGAACTCCTGGTACCAAGGTATAACAAACACATGTACAGTAGGCTTATGCAGTTAAAACAATAGCTGCTGACCATATTTATTTTGGATCTGTGAATTGTCACACAGGGCGATCGTGGTGAAAATGGCTCTCCCGGTGCCCCTGGTGCTCCTGGACATCCAGGCCCACCTGGTCCTGTTGGTCCAGCTGGAAAGAGTGGTGATAGAGGAGAATCTGTGAGTTCTAATAAGCACCATATTTCTTTACGTGTGTCTATTTTCCTAATAAAGAGATTAGTGAGTAGAAGATAGAATGTTATAACTGCCAACCAAAAGATCTACTATCCCTTGTTCTACAGTTTTTATGCTAGTGATTTAGTAGGCAACTGAGGTAATAAAGTTATGTGGGAAGTTTCTGGCAGTAGTCAATGAAAAATTCATTACTAAAATTCAAAATGGTATTAATCAGACCAAGTATATATTTATCAGATAAATGTAAGGCTGAATTCATAGGACTTTCTCAGCTTGTCTGTTTAGACTGCCCTCCCCATAAAGATCTAAGCAAGGAAAGGACATTGAAAGAGAAAAATGATATTTTCAATAATAGTAGGATAGTAGTAAGCATACTATTATTCCCTCACAATGAAATCATTAACTTTTAAATCAAACAAAACTATATTAATAAACAATTCCTTGTACGTTTGTTTATTTTTATTTTAGGGCCCTGCTGGTCCTACTGGCGCTCCAGGTCCTGCTGGTGCCCGAGGTCCTGCTGTAAGTCATTTTCTTTTTTAACTCATTCTACAGTGTAGGAAATGTTCTGTTTTCTGGCATGCTCAAGGGAAAGGGGATAACAAAATACATAACTATGGAACAGAATTTAAACTTTCCTTCAATAATATAGAAAGCAATTCATGACCCAACAGTTCCTTGGGGCCAAGTATATACACATCAATTATTGGGGTTTCATCAGTCTGCTAATGGGACTTCTAACTAAGAGAATGTCAGAAAATGGGCTTAATTGGTATAAACTACTTTTGTTTTTACAGTGAGTATGTGTGGATATAACCTTAATTTGAAATATGTTTTTGTGAAGGGTCCCCAAGGCCCACGTGGTGACAAAGGTGAAACAGGCGAACGGGGTTCTACGGGCATCAAAGGACATCGAGGGTTCCCTGGCAGCCCAGGTGCCCCAGGTTCTCCAGTAAGTGTATCCATTTTGTTAGAAAATCCCCTTCAATGCCTTTTAAATGATAAGATAGGCACATTTTAGACACTGATAGTAGAAAATGTTCATTTCTAAAAGTATATGCTAAAAGAGATGAGAAATGGATTTGAGGACTTATTTGAAATAGTGGTTGGCGTGAGACAATGGGGAGATTGAAGGAAAAAGAAATTTTATTTTATCATGATCCCCATGTCCCTTGGTCTGATCTGGAGGTAAAGTTGCCTAACCTTTTCACAGCCTTCACTCACATTCACCCTTCCTTTCCTTTTAGGGTCCCGCTGGTCACCAAGGTGCAGTTGGGAGTCCAGGACCTGCAGGCCCCAGAGTAAGTACCACAGAAAGATACTAAAAGGTCTATATTTTTTCACTGTTTGCATTGAAAGAAGGTATTCTAGCATTGTGATATCATGATAATGTTTTAGGGACCTGTTGGGCCTAGTGGGCCCCCTGGCAAAGATGGAACCAGTGGACATCCAGGCCCAATTGGACCACCGGGGCCTCGAGGGAACAGAGGTGAAAGAGGATCTGAGGTAAAACATCATTTATAAATATATGTATTTAATTTGCTAAAATCTTCACATTTTCAGAGACACTTCACAATATTCTAAAACTGAGATAGCGAGTTAAACATAGTGCAGTCACCCAACTTGATTTAGAAAAAGAACAATGACTTTGAGAAATTCTCCACCACATTAAGACTTTCTCTGTCGCACAACAGCAATGAGACAAAAAACCTTTTTTACAGTTCGATCGGAAAACAGTCACATCAAAACAAAGACATAAGCCCATTTAACCAAACAAGCCCTGACAGTGTTGATCTCACACTAGAGTCTCACAACTATGATAAACGTAATGATTTGCAAATACAGGGGTGGGTAAAAGTAGGTTTACAGTTGTTTGTACGGAAAAAGAAATGCTGGTTATGATTATTGCAATAGTTTTATTAACTCTATGTGTTGTGTGCTCACAACTATAAACCTACTTTTGCCTACCCTTCTATGTAGTACATTCTACTTCTCAGATAGCTGCCATGATTTCTTTTTTGCTACGAATACCTTCATTCCTAATACCTTTCAATCCTACATCTTTGGGGTCAACAGAATAAAAACTATTACCACCACAAGTTACACACATGGCAATTAAAAAACAAATAAGTGATCAGCCCCAAAACACAAAGTTAATGACAAATCTGGGATCAGAATTCTAATGCTGACATGACACAGGAGATGTCATGTCACCATTAGAATTGCTTACATCATTTATACAGAAGGAAGCATGGTGAGTAAAATATGTGCTCCAACACCACTGATTCTTACAAAACAATCAATTTCATGATAACGAATTGTAGTCATCATAAATTTGTTACCATTTGATCACAAAACAATTCAGTCCTTTATTAAAATAATTATGATATCACAAGGTATTGTCTTTAATATATTTTCTCGGCTACCAACATATTCTTTCAGTGGAGACCAAGCAAGTACACCTCAATGATGTATATTCTTACCCTCCCCAGGGGTCCCCAGGCCACCCAGGACAACCAGGCCCTCCTGGACCTCCTGGTGCCCCTGGCCCATGCTGTGGTGGCGGGGCTGCTGCCATCTCTGGCGTTGGAGGTGAAAAAGCTGGTGGTTTTTCCCCATATTATGGAGATGAGCCAATGGATTTCAAAATCAACACTGAAGAGATTATGACTTCACTCAAATCAGTCAGTGGACAAGTAGAAAGCCTCATTAGTCCTGATGGTTCTCGTAAAAACCCTGCTCGGAACTGCCGAGACCTGAAATTCTGCCATCCTGAACTCAAGAGTGGTATGTTGAGGACTCTTTCAGACTCATGGCAACGGGACTACAGAGAAAGCTGCTTATATTAGAATTTAGGAATGAGGAAAATTTTACTGTGAAGAGAAAATATTTTATAGCATAAATAGTACCTAAAGAATGCTATTAGAATGGAAACTATTGATACTGTGAGAAGAAAACAAGAACTTTGCAAATGTACTTAAAGTGTAACATGAATAACTCCAAAATATTCCAAATGTAGGACAATTTAGACAGTTTTTTAGAAATTTTAATACAAATCATAGTTTGGTATGTTTCTGCATATTATCACAAATTTATTTGAGTGATAAAGCAATGTTTATCACTGTGTTCTCAGGACGTAATTTGATGCAGACAAAGTTTTCAATCTAATTGTTGAAATAATGCAATTTAATTTTTGTAATAAATCAAATTATTATTTTTTTCAAATTATAAAATAATTAAGCAAAAAATTCCAGAGAATTATATGGAGTTTAATATTATTATAGTGTAAGATTTTGCATATATTGGGTTAATTCTTTCTGAAAGGCAAAATTATTTCAAGCTGTTAAATATCTTGACATGGATAATTTCTTGGAGTCATTTATGGAAATTACTTAAAATAGAGGACAGTTATCAACCATGGGGACTTCTTGGTTTAGATTTATTGGCATAAATCTAGATTAGACAAAGAGCTTACAGTCAGCAAAACCACATTAAATAGGTAGCTATCTTTTAAAAAGAGAGATTTCAGTAAATACAATACACTAGTCAAACGGTCTTGGCTTAATGGTCAGTAACAAATGCTATTTTTTACTTCATTGGTTTCTAATTGTTATAGCTAACTCGTTTACTTCAATAATTTCAGTCTAAAAGTTTCTCTGTTATGCTATACTATATAATACAAATTCAGAAAATACAAATACATCAGTAGTCAATATTATGAATGTCTTACCAGGCAAACAAACAAAATCATTCTGGTCCAAATTTTATTACTGGATTTTATAACCAATTTCTATTGTCCTTTTTTTGTGACTATTCAGGAGAATATTGGGTTGATCCTAACCAAGGTTGCAAGATGGATGCTATTAAAGTATTTTGTAATATGGAAACTGGGGAAACATGCATAAATGCTAGTCCTTTGAGTGTTCCACGTAAACACTGGTGGACAGATTCTGGTGCTGAGAAGAAACATGTTTGGTTTGGAGAAACCATGGATGGTGGTTTTCAGGTAAAAAAGGCTATACCATTTTTTCCTCAACTAAGTCACCCTTACATATCTGATTTTCTTGGTTCCTGATGTTTGTTCTTCACAAAGCAGAGTTAATAAATAGGAGAGCCCAAATGATTTTATATATTCAGATGGCTACTTCTAAAACTTTTATAACTTCTCTCTTAAAGCTAAACTAGAATGAAGTATGCAACCACCTTTCTTTCAATTCTCAAGACCTATTTTACTCTAATATTTTGTGTTATACATGCAATAAGCACATGTTCATACAGTGGCAGATTGTTAATAGACATCATGGTGATCACACTGTAAGGTATATAAATGTAGAATTCAAATGTTACATCTGAAACTAATAGAATATGGTATGTCAACTATACTTTAATAACACATTCATATATAAAATATTCATAATAAAATATATGAAAAACCTACATTATAGTGACCAAACTATACTGCATGAATCTCTTACATACAGTTGCAAAGCAAATGTTTGATCAGTTTTATTTGTCCCCATTACAGTTTAGCTATGGCAATCTTGAACTTCCTGAAGATGTCCTCGATGTCCAGCTGGCATTCCTCCGACTTCTCTCCAGCCGGGCTTCCCAGAACATCACGTATCACTGCAAGAATAGCATTGCATACATGGATCATGCCAGTGGTAATGTAAAGAAAGCCCTAAGGCTCATGGGCTCAAATGAAGGCGAATTCAAGGCTGAAGGAAATAGCAAATTCACATACACAGTTCTGGAGGATGGTTGCACTGTAAGTAATAACATTTTTATAAACATGGGTCACAAGGAGCTCAGCATTGCTAGTTTAATCACACTAACTATTTAGAAAAGACATAGAAATAATGGGTGTGAACAAATGAAGGCATTTGGTGTGAGTTATATAGAATCTACTGATTCATTGCAGGAAATGTTAAATACCACACAAAAAATGAATATAACTTCTCAACCACCAGGTAAAAAGCAGTTGAAATGAAAGCAATTGAAACTTAAATCCATAATATAAACTTTACCAGATAATCTGGATGGCTACTATACATTCTGTATAATTACCATCATATGAACAACAGTCTAAAATCTCTGCTTTTGTTTTAATTTTAAAGGTTAACTTTAAATCTATTATTTGTTATTTTCGTTTATGAATAGAGGGAGAATTTACTTTTAACATTAGCAAATTTCATTGGGAAAGACCTTCTTCTGTTTCTTAAATGAGCTATATACTTGTTAGCAATGACCAGAGCCAAGGCTTCTGTGAATGAACTGGGCTATGGCAATCTCCCTGCTGGGTTTCCTCTGAAGACCTACAGGGCTTTTTGTAAACAATATGGGTTAGCACCTGGGAGGATATGGCTTTGAAGTGGAGCAGATTTCATGTGTATGGAAGATAACACGGCAAGTTGACAACTCCCTTCAAGCAAATTTTTAAAAATCTTTGTCCATCACAGCAAGTGTCTAAGCACAGACATGCACCACATAATGACATCTGGGTCAACAAGGGACTGCATGTACAGCGGTGTCCCCATAGTTCCTAACACCTAGTGATACGGAAGCTATCATACATCTCACGTTTACCACATCTCTTGGTTGCATCATTTTCTCTTGTGCTTGATTGAATTTTATGTTTTTTTGTACCGTAACATGTTGTACAGGCTGTTAGCGTAGGAGCAATAGACTATATCATCTAGCCTCGGTTGGTAGTAGGCTATACCATCTAGGTTTGTGTAAGTGTGCTCTATGATGTTCACACAATAAAATTGCCTAATGATGCACTTCTTAGAAGGTATCCCCTTCATTAAGCAGCATATGAATGTAATTGCAATGTCATGATCACTTACATTTTTTTGCTCTTTTTGACAGAAACACACTGGGGAATGGGGCAAAACAGTCTTCGAATATCGAACACGTAAGGCTGTGAGACTACCTATTGTGGATATTGCACCCTATGATGTTGGTGGTCCTGATCAAGAATTCGGTGTGGACATTGGCCCTGTTTGCTTTTTATAAACCAAACTCTATCTAAAATCCCAGCAAAAAATTTCACACTCCATATGTGTTCCTCTTGTTCTAATCTTGTCAACCAGTACAAGTGACCAACTAAATTCCAGTTATTTATTTCCAAAATTTTTGGAAAAAGTATAATTTGACAAAAAAAGGACACTTTTTTTTCCTGTTTCACCAAATACAGTTCAAATGCTTTCTGTTTTATTTTTTTAAAAGTTTCAATTTCAAAATGTCTCAATGGTGCTATAATAAATAAACTTCAACACTCTTACAATTACACTGAGTTACTTCTTTGAATCCTAGCCCACTTGTAAAGCAATGACTATGCTTGCCATTAAAAGATAACATTTCTTTCTGAAATAGTCAAACATGAAATTTGAAAAGACCTCCCTGTTTCAACTACCTCAACCTGGTCAGAAACACATGAATTCTCTAAGTCCCAGAAGATGAAAAAAATTGTGTAAATTGATAAAACTTATGAATTTCATTGATTTATTTCCTAAAATATTTGTTTTTAAAAAGTAGAATGTAGTGAAAGAATTTTTAAAAATATTTTTAAATGCACAATTATTTTAATTTTGGATATCAACTGCTTTTAAAGGTGCTTTTCTCTTTTCTTGTCATTGCTAAAATTATCAAGACCAATATTTGGGAAGACTTTAAAGATACATGTTATGGTGCTAATATACTTTCACTTTTAAAACTTTAGGGCAGAACTGTTGCCTTTCATTCAAAACACCAAGTGCACACCATCTGTACATATCTCCTGTCAAAAAGATTCATTGGCATGTCACTTTAGAGGAAGGATTCTGTCCCTTTGTCGTGTAAAAGTCAACAACAAAAAACAAACTATGGGGCTGATTTGTCATAGCAGCACAGGGAATGTGTTGAAATTTAACTTTGTAAGCTTGTATGTGGTTGTTGATCTTTTTTTCCTACAGACACCCATAATAAAATATCATCATGAAACATTTCTGGTTTTTGTTAATTTTCATAGATATAACAAATACATGTTTACACTAGTGATTTTCTTGAAAAAAAGAATACTGAACTCTAACTCTCTAGCTTACAAATGCAATGACTTTCAGAATTATGTTATTATAACCTATATTCAGAACAAAGAGAATGCCCAGTGGGGAATATTGCAGATATTTAGATCATATTTAGTGGAACCCCTCTGAGTCAAAACCCAGAAATAGTAATATAGTAAATCAAGTTGTCCCCAAAATGGAAGGAATCAGGAAGGAAGGAGCTGGTAATTTTTAAGGATGTAAGCAGGATCAGTAAAACAGACATTAAGAATAACTGCAAGTCTAGGCTTTTTCTACCACCTTTACACACAGCCTCATTGCCATCTTCAGCCAGCCCCTTCTCCACTATCAAGTTCTTATTCCTTTAGTTACTGTAAAGAAAAATAGTATGGTCTTGCACATTTGACTCTATAGTTTGAAATTGCTCACTATATGTGATTTATAAAAGTAATACTTTCAAAAATAAAAATGTCATCAGTCAAATGTCAAAACTCTTAGTCGAGTTATCCTCCATGTTAGAGGCAACAAATGTTAAAAGTTTCTCCTGCATCTTCCCAGAAATATTTTATATATTGAATAAATATATTATTTATTATATAAATATTTGAGAGATACATACAGAGAGAAATGGAGACAGAGAGACAGAAAACCAATTTGCATTATGAGTCATAAAGTTAAGTCACTTGGTGTTCTAATTTTAGATATTTTCAAAGCCAGATATATTTGGTCAAGGCTTTTTCACATTGCATCACACTGACATTGGCTCTCCTGTTCCCTCTTTCACTTATAGAGACCCTTATAATTACATTGGGCCCAACTGAATAATTTAGGATAATCTCTTCACCTCAAAGTTAGCTAATTAGCAACCTTAATTCTATCTGCAAGTTTAATTCTTTCTTGCCTTGCCATGTAACATAACATTCATAGGTTCCAGTGGTTATGATGTGAATATACTCGGTATATTATTCTGTGTACCTACAAAAAGAAGAAAGGAGAATAGAAAATCCATGTGGGTGGTGGTCAAGTTGTAGTTAGAGCAGCAACAGACATATTTCTAAAGAAGCTTGGCCAATAGTGCCCAAGATGGCATCCAGTGTTCAGTTTTAGGATGGCTTCAGCAGGCTGCTTCTGAGTATGATTTTGAAGATGTCTCTGAACATCAGCATTCCTCTCATTTCAGTTCATTTTATGAACCTGGGCTCTTTAACTTTCTCTGAATTTTCTGAAGTTCAGCTAGAACCTACAAATTACTTTTGTATTTAAATCAGTCAAAGTTGCTTTAGGTTGTTTGCAACAAAGAATTCTGACTAGGCCAATAATTGGTAATAACAGTGATTATAGTGAGCATAAGTTCAGGAAAATAAAGAGACTATGGAATCAAATATTTGTACTGGTTAAGGGTAAAGGTAGGAAAACCCAACTTATATCCAAGAATGAGAATTTGGCAGTCCATGGACATAGAATTCATCATTTGTGATCACCTGGGTGATTTGCACACTGAAGACCAGGTTTAAGACAATGAGTGGTTTCTGATATACAACAGGATATTTAAATTTTATAAGAAATTGTAGAACTGCATGTGGGTATGGCTGCCTTTTCTGGTTATGCACAGGAAAGAATGACAAGTTTAAAGCCCTAACCTCTTGGCTCAAGGTTTAGGAAGAAAGCAATGGTCTTTCTCTGACTGAGCTAAAATAAAAAACATGAACATACTTAAAAGTTTTCAAACTCATCTCTTTATAGTGGTTTGAGATAACTGGAAAGAAAGTATAAATTTAATTCTGCAGAACACAAAACTTCAACCTAAATCTAAATGAATTTCTAAATTCTCTGCTTGATTGCTATTGAGAAATAACAAGACCCCATATATTTGATTCAATTTATGGAAACATTCTCCAAACATTCCTGTTCCATATTAAATTTCTCTAGCTATTTAAAATAAGCCCCCTTATTTCCTGCCTGGTAATATTTCTCCCTTTCTTGAAATGAAAGATGCCTACAAGAAAAGACCAGCTCTCCTCATACTTCACTCTCATCACTGTTTATTGTCTCCAAATATATAACTAGAGTCAGATCCCTGAATGCTTCATAAGGGTAACAATTTAAAGGTCAATATCCTGCTTACACATAAAAGAATGGAAAGATTTAATTAATTTACATTGTTTAAAATCTGGGCAATATATGTGGGAGTGGCTTCTGAGATGCTAGACCAATGAGAATTGTGCAATTCATATTAGACAAACTTATCAACTTGTGCATGTAACAGAATTCTAGAAAGACTATAATTATTATGGTTGGTCGTCTGAACCAGGCTTCAGAGGCAATCCAAACTAAATGAATTTGAGTCATCACAAACTTCCTGGTGGGTAGAGAAAATAATTTAAATGCTTAAGAAGATAGAAATGTTGGAATGGTTTATCATATGCGACATGCTACTCATCTTCTTACTATGTATTCTAATGCTGGACCACCGAGGTCTCAGAAGTACATGGTGAGATACATGCCAACACCATTGGAAACCTCCTCGAAGTGTGTCTTTACTCTGGAGATGGAAGTGAACCCGGCTGAAATAAGCTTCTTGGTTTCAGTGGAAATTACAGAATTCTCATGAGCAGAGGTCAAAGAGCATCTCTAGACTACCAGAAACAAAGTGAGAATAACTGTAAGAGAGAGCAGGGTGGCATGGTAAAAAAACAAGCAGAAAAAACCCCAAAAAACAAAACTCCCATGAAACAACATCAACAGCAAACACCTAACTTGGAAATACCATCGGTGATGGCTAATTGATAATGGGCCTAATAAGATGGGCCCTATTAGAAGGGCTGCCTGTGAGAGTTGTACTTAGTAGTTGAAAAGAGAGCTTAGCTGAGCAAGTACACAGGCAATAAGAATTTCACCTAGTTCCCAAACTATGAGATAGTTCATAGAGCCGGGACCTTAAGGAAGAAGTTCAGTGCTTTGGAGGCAGTCTTGTGCAATAACAACACAACCAATGAGCAGTTAACATGTGCCAAGCATTGTTCTAGTCACTTTAAACATATTAATGCACTATTTGCTTTAATTCTATGAGGTACTATTATCTTTATTTAGCCAAAAAATAAAAATAAAATAAAAATGAAAGAAAAGAAAAGAAGTTAAGAGAAGTTAGGTAAATTGCACCTAGTTAGTAAGAAGGAGCGTTAAGATTTTAGCCCAAACAATCTGATTTTAATTATAGAGCTAATAATCTATGCCATGACAGTAAACCACCTAAACTATATTTATACTGTTTTTTCAAAAGAAACCCAAATTACCATGTTAGTGATACACTAGGAAGAGAGAAAATGCATTTCTTGGGGGGCTGGGGGTGGGAAAGGCGAATTATTAAAGAAGAATTATACATTATCCCCAATTACTAGGGATTCAGAATGTTTCTCTTAACTTCAGTCGGGATTTTGATTTTTTGCTTCCAGGATAATCACAGCTAACTCATGTACCAGAATTCTTATAAGTGTGCATTTATTTAGTAAGCCACTTAATCATAAGATACTTACTGAGCACATCTAATGTGCTTGATACTTATCAAGCACTGAGAAATATCTTAAGTGAATTTCCTCCCATTGCTAGGCGGTTCCTCTCTATTCCTGTCATTGTTTTCTATCCAGTCATTAGAACACCATTAGTCCCTCTAATATCTCTCCTTGACAGTCTCATCTATTTCCACAATTTTAATCTTTACTTTAACTGAACATGACTCATAAAATTACATCTGCAGCGAAAGACAAATATCACATGATCTCGCTTATACGTGGAATCTAAAGAACTTAATAAACTGATGAACAGAATAGATTTAATGACATGGAAGCATAGATGAGATTGATGAACGTCAGAGGGATGGAGGAAGGGCGGGTGGGTGGAGGGGTAGAGCAACCAAAGAATTTATGTGCATATATACACAACCCAAGGACATGGACAATGGTGGGGAGAGGGACTGGGGAGGGGGAAGGAATGGGGTGGAATGGGTCATTGGGGAGAAAAAGGAACATCTGTAATATTTTAAACACTAATAAAATTAAAAATAAATAAATAAAATTATTAAAAAAAAATTAAAAAATTACATCTGCATTTCATGAAACTAGAAATTCATATATTCTATGGCCTAATTGAGATCCTTACTAAAGTTTTCAAATATAGTCACGTGCACCATAATGATGTTTTGGTCAATAATGAACTGCATATATGAAAGTGGTCCCCATTAGTTATAACGGAGCTGAAAACTTCCAATTACCTACTGATGTCATTGCTGAGTTCCAGTTAGATACAAATCTAAAGGTCAGAGGAGACGTCCAGGTCAGAGATATATATTTAGGAGTTTCAGCATATATATGGTTTTTACATCCATGGAAGTAAATGACATCATCAAGTAACTGAGTATAGAAAGGAGAAAATGAGTAAGGACTGAACTCTTGTGGTATTTCAGTATTTATAGGTTGGTAAAATGAGGAAGAAGAAGCTCAGACAATGGAGAAGAAACAAAAGGAAACAAGGAAAGAGCAGTGACCTAGATGCTAAGTTAAAAATAGTTTGTTACTTAAACTTTAGAATCATAGCATATTAGGAAGATAAATAACCTTACAGTTGATGTATCCCTAGGCCACTAATTACAGATTTTAAAAATGGAGGTCAAATAACATTATATCCCATCCCTCTGCCCTATAGATGACAAATAGTGATGCAATCCTCCAACTCACAGTCATATAATCACAGCATGGTGTCGCTTGGTGGAGAATTAAATTAATTCTTTTTAAAACCTTCAAAGGGCACATGAACAAAAATTATTTCACCTTGTGTTTGAAATAAAGCTTATTTTATGTCTTGAGGATGAAATTTATACAGTCATTAGAGCATATTTGGAAAAGCAGACAAAAAGAAAAATTGATTATCTATGTCTCACATCAGTGGACATTTCCTTAAAGCCTATGTATATTGAAACATAATTTTGACAATACTACATATGCAATGTTGCATTCTGCTTATTTCATTTAACGCAATACTATTTTATCTATTAAAAAGTATTCTTTTATTTTGGTTATAATTAGGAAAAATATAGAGGAAACTCTTTTAAAGTAATGCCTTCAAAGTTAGAATTCACATCAAAGTTAACTTACTTTTATGTAGTTTACATTAAAATTTTACTTGTCTGGGTTCTATTGTAGAGGAATGTGCTTATTTTTAAAAGTGAGTCATCAACTGAAAAATATTTTCCTTTCAGACATAATTCTCCATTTAGTCATAATTCACAAATGAGCTTGATACAGAATTGGTGAAAACATTCTATATGACAGAACATACATGAAATCTCTTCCCAAATTTTCATGTTCCCCAGTCTGCCACACCTAAGGTTTTCAGAAATCTTATGAAGAATCACTTGTTGAGTCAATGCCATAGAGAAAAAAAAATACCATCCATAGCCAATATTTTTCTAAACAAATTTTTCTATGATGATATTTTTGTTCCTTTTTTAAATGTCTTTAAACTTTGTTCAAAAACATATTTAAATTTAAAATTCTTAAGTGTTCTCATTAAAATGCACAGAATTACTTGGCATCTTTTAACCATATCTGACATGATTTGTCTTAACAGAAATCTGGCTACGCTTTGTGGTCCATAAAATTTATAAATGGGAATTATTATATTTTATACCAATTTAGTGATGATGTAAAAGCAATGATATGCTTATTTCAGTCTTGCAAATGAGACATTTCATAATTAAATAGATGGGAATGAAAATGACAAGACTTGAACTCTGTCTTAGATTAGGTTCTCTGGAAACAGACTCTAAGGTGGAGAGTTATGTGCAGAAGGTTTATTGGAAAGTTATCTCAGGAGATACATAAAGGAAGGTTTGGATGGAAGAAAAGCTGACCCACATGTAACTGACACTGAGGTTTCAGGCAATCCTACAAGAAACTCTGGAACTGAGATGGCCCTTCAGAGTTATAAATCATTGGAGGCCAGAAATGAAATGTTCCTTCAGAGTTGTTATAGTTCATTGTGGGCCAGAACCTGGAAGGAATGGGGGTTACCGTCAGTCAGTCAGTATTGGTGACAGAGGGCATTTCTCAATGAGAGGCATAACTGTGAGTCCACAGTAACAGATATTCCCAGGGACTGGTAGGTCAGTGGTTAGGCTTTGAAGAGAAAATATGGGTGGAGCAACACATTATCTACTACAAGCTCCTATTCCATTCTTAGCACTCTGCTAAACACTATAAGAAAATATAACACATGATTGCTACTCCTTAGGAATGTGTTATCTAGAATAGATAAGTTGAATCCATATGAAATGGTACAAAAGCATTCAAGATGGTGAACAATTAAGTGCTTAAGTGTACTGGGCCAGCCATAAGACATATAGATAGTAGATCAGAAAAAGAATTGGCCAGTGATAATTTTATTGTCAGGACAGTCTTCTTTAAGTTGTGCAACAAAGAAAAGTTAAGATTTAAGTAAACGGTGGAAAGAGGAAAACTATTTCAGACTAAGAAATGAAAGAAAGAGGGAAGACAGAATCAGGAATGATTTATTCCATACCCATGGAACAGCAAAAAATTCAGGCTACCTAGATTAATTCATTTCAACTCAGCAACACTGAACAGTTACTAACTGCAAGGCTCAGAATCAAGTAAGTGCTCAAGAAGATTCAAGAAGAGTGAGATACCATAAAATGTAGACAATAACATATCACAGGACTCACTATAATAAGTTATATTAGAGAGATATTAGATACTAGACAGGCACAATGAAGAAACAATCATGCCCATTTGGAGACTCTCAAGAAAGGCTACAAGAGGAAGGTGGCATTTGAGGCAGACTTTAAGTAACAGAATGTTTTCAGGGATAGACTAGAAGCCCACAGAAAACACTGTAAGGAAAGAGGTGCAGAGTTATGAGGTATATTTGGCAGTTTAAATTAGCCCAATTTCAGATGGAGCATGGGTGTCACGTGGTGGTGTAAGAAATAAGGCCGGAGGTATAGATTGGTACAGAGAGCTTAGAATAGCAAGATGACAGGGTTTGGGTTTTGGTTTTGATTTTTTAAATGTGCTTCTCAGTGTACAGCCATATAAAGGCTTGACATCCTGGAATGCTGCTGCTTGAGGGGAGCTGGGGGTCAAGGTACATGCGAGGAGACGGATCAGGTTTACAGGCAACCGAGAGATAACTATTGTGCAAAGAAAGAAGGGCGCATCTACATTTTAGGGAAGAAGAAAATAAGGCTAAAGAAGCTTGGCAAGGCATCAAAGCACATTTTTTTCAAAGACTAGACTAAAGGAAGGGTCACGGAGCGTAGGCACACTTGCTGGGGAAAATTAGGTTAAGGGGGGAAAATGAGGACGGCAAAAGGAGGGCAGCAGGAGTCACGCAGGAGGCGATTCTGATTCATAGGGAAGGACGCAGTGGAAAGTTACGCAAGCCCGGGCTGACTCACAGCGTTCTACGTGGCAGCTCAGCACAGCAGTGATTTATTTGGAAGGGTGGTTGAACAGGATAAAATGTGTGACTGATTGGAGAATGCTAGGTCAGGGGCGGCCGAAGTCGATTTGGAAATCCTTTTTATGCAGATGGTCAGTGAAATCATCCTGCTCCAGATGAAATCATTAGGGAGTAAAGCTTCCAAGGGAGGGGGGAAAGGGCAGCAGGATTTGTACATGGTGGGGGGAGGCCGTGGAGGGAGCGTCATGGCGGGTCTGACTCGGCATCTGCAGCTTTTAATGGTTGAAGAAAAGAAGGCTTTAACTTTTAGGCCTACGTTCACAATTGATTTAAGGGCTAGGAGCACAGAGAGGAAACTGAGCAGAAGGAAGGTATCGTTGGTGCTATTAATACAAAAAATGATTCAGATCTGATTTTTAAATTTTTGTCTTGAACTTAAGCCACCTGTAGGCTGCCTTCAGTGGAGTGAGCGAAGGCACAGGTTTGAAGGAATAAAGGCGGTCACTGCCTGTAAGGGCCCACAGAGCACAGCATTCTGCACAGAAACAGGTCAGATGCCTCCCAGGGGCTTGGACCGCAGCTTCCTTTTTGAATCTTCAGGGTTTACATTTTAACTACAGATGTCTTCAATTTCTGTTGCTTTTTTTTTTTTCATTAAAGTGGCTAACAATTGTGATCATTCCATATCTCCAGCTGCCTTTCATTAAAAGATCTATCTCATAACAGTTTCAACTGCTGGGAAAATTCACATAAATGTTACAGTTCCATCTTCCTCTATTTATCACCATTTGAATCCATATTTTTTTTTCACATATGTGCAGACCAATTTCTTACAGTATTGATGGCATTTAACCATAATTGCTTATTGCATAGCTTTTGGTATGCACTCCTTAAATTGTGGTGAATCATACTGTTTGATAAAAATAAATACAATCTTTGAGGTGTTTTTTTGTTTGTTTGTTTTACTTTCGGAACAAATACTCAAGATAGTCACATGGAAAGGTATTAATGTGAATTAAATTATTTGAGGTGTTTGTTAATGGCATCAAAATAAAATCAGCAGAGAATTGTAAGTACATATTATATAGGGTTATGCTAAATTAGTATAATTTTATCTTTAGGGTTTTCTATTATAACAGTCTTGCTGGTGTCTTTCCCTCGACTGATTTTCAACCAGAATTTTCGTCCTTTTTTAAAATTCTCTTCTATTGGTCTTTTTCACTTGATCTTAGCCAAAAGTCCAAGAAGTGATCTATTGGTCTTCTTGAGTTTAATCATGAAAGTGTAAAAATGAGAATGCAGACTGCATTATAGCATTCAAGGTGGCTTCAAGCTCTCCTTCCCAAACGTTATGGTTACTTTTAACAACCAAAACTCAGGATTCTATAACTAACAAGTAATATTCCTAGTAATAGGAATAGACCTTTCCTCTGTCTTTTTTCCTTAAACACCAGGGTTCCCCAGTGATTTGTCCTAGATCACCACTCCCTTTTTACATCCTTGAGTGATCCCATTCTTGCCCCAAGCTCTAAATCCCCGATGTGATGGCTCACACATCTTTGTGATGGCGCACCCTATCTTCAGCTGCATGTTCCATTAACAGATGGCATACATCCTCAGCCTGCCCCCTTCCCTATCCTTCATCGTAGTAAACACCAACATCTTCCATTCAACTACCTGAGCCAGAAACTTAATAATAATCCTAAATTTCTTGCTGCCTCACCTCCTCACTCTTTTATCAGATCTGTTGATTCTATTTCTAAAACATCTCCTCAATCCATCTCTCTTTCTCCATCCTCAGTGGCCTTATTTCCTGTGTCTTTTTTCCAACCTTGTTCTAATTCATCTCTGTTTTCAGTCTCATTTAATATTAAAAATTATCCCTGAGTGCTGCTTCCAAGGTGCTCTTTCTAATATGCAAATCCAACACGTCTCACTTGCTTTAAACAGAATATTTTGAAGTAAAAGTTCTATTGATATTTTGGATGGTTCAGATTTAGTTCAAAGGGATTGACCTACATACAAGATATTCAACATTTTTGGCCCATTTGCAAAATGCCTAGAATACTTCCCAATTTTTATGATAACCACAAGCACCCTACTCACACATTTCCATGGGCCTTCTAGAGGATATGGTTATACTCTGGGCTGAGAACCAATAATAGTTTCCAAACCGCCCCCCCCCCAAAAAAAACTCCTTCAGAATAACTTTCAGTCTCTTTAGCTTGACATAAAATTCCCCTCTTCCTACTTCATTAATTTGTCTCCTAAAAACCCTTGCATATAATCTACTGTCACGGCCAGCCACATTGGGGTTACCCAAACAAGCTCTATCTTTTAAGAACTCCAAGCCTTGATCCACGTTGCTCTTTATGCCTGGTGTGCCTCCGTTGCTTAAGACACAGTCTTTATCCCTCAAGACTCATTATGAAAAACCTTTTCCGGGTACTCTTCCTTGCTTTCTCTCCTCTCCAAATCCCAACCTAGTTTAGATGACTCAGTTCTGTGGTTCCACTGTGCATATTTCATTAAGATCCTTTACCATCATGTATTTATTCAATTCAGTTGGTGTGTTGTTATGTTCTACTCACTAAATGTTAAAAAAAAAAAAAGCATACAAAGCATGGAGTGGCTTCTTGTAGCATTGACTGGATAATCATTTTACAGTCCAAATAAAAAGTATCAACATCCTTACATAAAATACACACACAGAACATACACCTACAACAGATTCCTAAGCTATAGTCTAAACCAATCTGCCACCATTGTGAAATTGATTTTGTCATGTGGGTTTTAAGTTTCACTCTATGTAATATTTATAATTTTTACAAATGATGTTTGTTACTTGTCATCCAACAAAATTGATGATCCTGGAAGATCCTCCAGTGTATCCTGCTCTTTCTCCTACCCCCACACTACCTTCTCACATTTACAGGAACTCTGAATAAACCAATTTGAGAAAATTACTTTAACTATGCTTTCAATATTCACTGGACAAAACATACAAAAAAGTATATGTGAATGTTTTCTGGCATTTTCTTTTACACCTAATAAAATCAGACATTTTAATATTTGTCAAATTCTGATAGAATTTAATCTTATTGTTTCAGCTGCACTCTTTTTTCTAACAATATTAAATATCTTCTGCGTGTTTATTGGCATTTATATTATGGCTTTTGTGAGTTATCTGTATAGAAGTATGCATATTTTATATGTTGTGGGTTTTTTTACCGGTGCCTAAGGGCTTTTTGAAGGTAAAGTACATTAAATCTTTTCTGTCATATTTATTACAAAAGTTTTCCCAGTTGAGCACGCTTATTAAGAGTTCTATAAAATATATTTAAAATATATTTTAGAATCTAATCTTCCAACATTTTACATTATTATTTATATACATGTTTTCATTCTCATTCTAAAATTACAAAATGACTGTAAATATTTTCCGGTAACATTTAGAGTTTTTTAAAGTGAAATATTCAGTCCTTTTGGAAATGTTTTGGTATAAGAGTTAAGAAAGGAAACATGCTGTAAAATGATAAACATCTATAAGTTTCTGTAATGCCATTTACAAAATAAATGAGAATTAATTTAATTACGTATTAAATTATAATATAGATACATAGTTTCATTCCTAAATACTCTTCTTTTACCAAATGTAGTAGCTTTTTAATTATTATTTTTTATATCTAAAAGAGCCAGTAACCCATCTTAATTCATCATTTTGTTTCTGAGGGGAGAGTCCTTTATCACTTTCCTTGCATATTTTATTCCAATGAACTTTAGAGTGGTTTTGTCATGTTCCATGTTTTTAAAATCCTATGGGGGGAGGTTATTAATTTATGTATTAATTTAGAAAAAATAATTGTATTTTTCAAATATTGAGCTTCTCCATGTGACAGTAGTAATATTTATTCCCATTTTTATCTTATTTTACATATCTCAGTGTTACAGGTTTTTTTTCAGTTAGGTTATACATATTTCTTGTCATTTTAGTCCTTAGTGTTGTATGTTGCTATTATCATTGTGGATAGAATCGCTTTGTCTATAATCTTCTTTATCCATAATACAAATAGAAACAGTAATAATAATACAATAGTAATAAAGGCTTCGCATTAGTACATAAATCAAGCATAAATGCTCTCTAAACATACTTTTCTAGTTATGTAGTATGTAACTTCTCATCATTCACTTATTAAATATCTTTTGAATAAACACAAATATCAAGCAGTTTGTTGGATCCTTGTAAACAGTCCTGCCCTTGTATCAAATATAATTAATAGAGAAGGCTGACACTAAACAAATAATCATACAATTGTATAAAGCATCATGGGTTGTATAGAAAAATACAGGATGCCAAGAAAATTTACAACAGGGGATGTTAACCCAGGTGGTAGTGAAGGGTGTGGAGTCTAGAAATGATTTCATGAGGATATAGCATTGAGCAGAGCACTAAAAGATGAATACAAGTAAACTGGGCAAAAGGAAAACATATGCAAATGGTCTTTGACAAGATGAGGACTCTGGCTTTTAGGAAATGGACAGAAATTCATTGTGTGTGGAGCAGACAGTAAGGAAGGTAGTGGCAAAATAAAGCATGATAAGTAGGCAGCGGTCAGGTACTGCCAGAGTTTCGTAGAGTTTAAAGATTTTTGTCTTAGAAGATATCATTGAAGTTTTTAAAGATGCATTGTGTATGTGTTGGGTTGTGTTTTGGGGAAGAGTCTGGTGACATATTCAGATTTATATTTCAAATTTACCCTGGCTCTCATGGGAAGAATGCATCAGAAGAGGGCAAGAATGGATGCCTGAACTCCTGTTAGAAGGCTATTGAAGGTGAGAAATAATGATAATGTGGACTAGAATAGAGGCAGTAGAAATGGAGAGAAGGGTATGGCCTTAATGAACATTGAGGAGGCAAAGTTTAAAATACATAGCAATACCAGAGTTCTGGCATGGTAAGGAAGAGAGAGGTGCCAAGTATGACTCCCAGGTTTCTGGCCTGCCTAAATGGATGGGTGAGGAGGAGGTTATTGTCTAAAACAGGAAATATAGAACATAAATCAACTTTGAGATAGAAATATGAATTTTCTTGAACATTTTGATCTATAAGTACCTCTGAAACCCAGTGAGGATGGTGAAACATTTATACAGGCATTTATTGAGCTCTAAGGAGATTTGGGTTGCGTATATGTATTTGGAGCTATTGACATATAGAGAGCAATTAAAACCATGGTATGGCTAAGGGCCGGTGATAAGAGAGTATTGAGTGTGAAGGCAAAGAGGGAAAGGCTGATCTCTGGGGAATGCTGACACTTAAATATGGTATAAAATGATGCAATGACAAAGGAAGCTTAGAAGAAAAGCTGCTCTTGGGTAAATCAGCCACTTTGATAAAAAATAATCACCTTACTGGCATGTCCCATGCTCCACAGGCTTTTGGTTTTCATTGAAGCATCACTGCCTTGGTTTGCTGCTGTTGAACCTCAGATCCAAAATGAGCTCTAAAGAGATTAGTCTCCTGAAATCTTCATAATTTCAAAGAAAGAATTGTGTGAGTTGCTCTTTATTCATGGGCGGATAGGAACTCTCAGTGTGGTAATTGCAATCATTTATTTTCCTGATTTTTTTTCCACTTGCTTTCTGCTATATAACACCATTCTCTTGAGAAGGGAATGTTGTCTATAATTTCTTTGGATATCTTTTCAATTTGGAATAAGTTATATTGATCCTGGCCATCATTTCCCAAATTTTGTGTTACAAGTTGGGGAATTTTTCAGCATTGTTTATGCTTTCTTTACTATTTTTCTCCTTTGTCTTCATTTCTGTTTATTTTGCAAATTTCCATTTGTATTTTTTAATAAACTAATGTCACCATCCTCCCAAATGTAGATTATTTTGCTTTTGATCAAATAGAGTTTGAGATGTCTGTTGGATGTGAAGGTAAAGAAGTCTACTAGTCTAATGGGACCTATGAATCTAGAATTTAGGCAAGAAATTTGAGGGTCTTTGGCATTGTTTGGGGCAGCCTTTTATTTGTAACATTCTTGAGCTCCAAATATAAACTAGAATTTCTATATTTGGAGATTATGTGTGTTTTTGACAAGAGAATCACCGCATGTTTCTGCCTCATATATCTGAACTTGACAACTTGAGTAGGTTGGACTTGAAAGAAGTTTTAATGCAAACAAACTCACAAATGTATTTAGATATATAGATATTCAAATTCAAGATGTAGATCCCAATTCAAAACCCATTTGGGGGAACACAATGTTGTTAAATAAATATTGAAATAAAACTCTGAAAGCATTAGGCTAAATTCATATGTGATACACTTTGAGACATATGTTTTATTATCACAGTTTATTCAACCATGAAAAATCAGTTGCTTTTCTTTTTTTATCAATAATACACCCCTGAGATGTTTAAAGGCATAGACAGTGATAATTAGTGTCATGTTTCCTCCACGAGTGCTGTTGTAAGTTGATTTTCATATATAAGCCAGTATATGCTCAGTGGAAGATGTTTGTTGTTTTATCTTTTAAACAAATGGTGAACAAAGAATACCACAACACCTACTTTTCACTATTGGAAATGAAATGGATCTAATACGTTCAAAGGAATTCCACAAAACAAAAACCATTGACATGACAAAAGCGTGCATTTAATTCGATGCTTTGCAGAGAGATACATGACTAAAGTTGTGTGCATGGCTTGTCCTTTGGGATGGTCCCAGCTGTTTATTTTTAAAGAAAAAATAAAAATGGAGCCAACAAAATGCAATTGGGGGGGGGGGGGGACCTTGAGACACAGGGGGACCTACACGTTCTAAGAAACATGCAGGTTTTACAAAACATTCCTGATACAGTTTGACAGATGAACAGTGGACAAGGCACTGAAACAATGCTCCCTCTTTCAGAAACGGGTAAGTCTAACAGTTATGCTTCCACAAATGGTATTGATGAAACCATCTTTATTTTTAAAGAATTTTATAGAAGGAATTTTAGCACCATCATTAAAGGAAAAATAATACATTTTAGCCCTGCCTATCTCCAGTCTTGGAATAATAACAGAAGCATAGCACCTTTTAGTATCTAAAATATAAACAAGAATAGTAAGTCCATCCCAGCTTCTAGAGATGAGGTAGCTCATGCTAAGAAATGTTGGATCATTTTTCCTATGAGTTCAATAGCCAAATGTTCTATTTCCAATCATCACATTTGATTAGAGTCAGCTCCACAACTCTGAGTTTCTAAATCTTTTTCTTCATTATAGGCTTCAGGATGATGAGACTGTACGTGTGGAAGACTCTCAACTTTGGGTCCTGGACATATGTTTATAAAGCCGTATATGTAATTTTTTTTTTGCATTCATCTTCTTAAACAAGAGAGTGAAAATGTATTCAATGGTATACTGATGTAACTTCTAGCTATATTAATAGACCGAGTCAAGAGGGAAAGATACCTTTAAATTTGAATGAGAAAAAAAATCTAAACTTACCACCCTTTATAAAATCTAAGATCACTTTGTTTTCAAGAAATTTCATTGAATATATATTATTTAAAAATTCCATTTAAAACAGTGAGAAACTTCCCCCCTCCCAAGATTCTCTTTAAAGAGTCTCTGTAATAGTTATACAATATCAAGACATGCATGAGGGTTTCATTCACAAGCATAAACATTTTGATTTCATTTTTAATTGATCATCTGGATATAAGAGGTCACAAAAAAGCACTGCTTTCTATTTTTCAAATTGCAGACAAGTGAAATAAACATGTGCTGTGGTTTTACATACCCCACTCTTTAAGCTACCTGCCAGGAAGAAGAATGTTCTCATAAATACTAAGCAACTTTGTCATTGCACTGAAATAAATGGAAGAAAACAGAGATTTATTCATTCAATCAGTTTACTTTTTTAAAAGGCGGTCATTGTCATTGGTCATCTTAAACCTAAATGTCTGTATTGAAAAATATTTTAAATCAATTGAAACTTGAGGACTGTAAGTAAAATAAATATTCTGAAGGATACGGAGGCCAGGCACGTAAGGTCGTATGTACAAAGCTGACGCAGAATCAGCCACTGCTTCAAGAGTCTCAGGATCAGCTTCAAACAGTCAAAGTTCTCGTGAACGGCGGTGGTCATTGACGGTGAGGGTGCTGCTCATCATTGATGCATTTTGGTTTGCTTTACACAAAACAAACTGGCCCAATTTCGATGCCAAATTCTTGGTCTGTGCTGCCAACATCCACAGGGGCGAGATCTATGATGGGCAAGCGCGCCACATTCTGTGTTCTGTATTCAAAGACGGTCTTGCCCACGTTTCCATTTCGTTTCTAGAATTAAATTGTGCAGTGGGTTAATAGCACATACAGGCTATTTCAAAGATGTTAGACAGTAACTTCCAAGCCAGTTTTCATAGCAGATAAGGTACAAGCAACGATTTTTAGAGCACTACTTAAAAGAGCACTGCTAACAAAGTGAGGTCCTAGCAAGGCTGGAGGACATTTCCTTCATGCTCTAAATTGAGGAACTGCCCTTTGTTCTTTTGAAACTTCCCAAATGGGCATTGAAAAGGTAAATTATGAAAGCCTTTTTGCTTCTCACAAATGAAACTATAATTCATCATTAAATAATTTCCTTTCTTTATATTTAGATGTGCAAGTGGATATGCAAATCAGTAAAAAAATAGAAGGTATCTCAGATTTTAGAATCAAGAAATTTTAAGCATGAAACAGATGAAGTAAATAAAATAACTTGTAGGAGAGTCAAAGGGAGTTTGCAGAAGAGCTGGATCACATTCCAGAGATTCAGACTTTGTTTATTGTTTTGTATTAACACCTGTGCCATGCTTCATGTACTATCACACATTCAAGTTTACCCTAAAGAACTATAGACAAACTGCTATGTCTATATACAGGGTAAAATGATCCCTGCCTCTAGTGCCATAACAGTATTTTGTTTAAATAATTTTTCTTTAATCAGATCAATACAGATCAAAAGTACTTACAGAGCAAGTATCTTGAAGAACTATATATCTGAACCTAATGTTTCCTTCTGCTTTGATGTCCAAGTCATTTGATCCTTTAAGAACCACAGCTTTCTTGAGGTTGTTAGCTTGATCATCCATGTATCCAACGCTGTTTTTACAGATGTAAGTAATGTTCTGGGAGGCTTCTTTTGACAAAAGGCGCAAGAAGGTCATTTGAGTAATGGCTGCATTGGGTGACTGGTGGTCTCCATAAGCAAACTAGAAAAACAAAAGGATGTCTGTTATATGCAACACTGAAGGGTTTCACAGTGTTGTGTGTGTGTCTGTTGATCTCAGGTAAATAATTTTAAAGAGTATTACTTTTATTCTTTCATATAACAGTTTATTCTACTTGCACTTATAAAAATATCTCAAAATTTTTATGAATATTCACAAGTAGGAACCTCTGTCCTTACTACCCCAACAAGAAGTGAAGAAACCAATGATAATTATACTCACCAGAGAAAGTTTATATATTTTTAATTCTGCTTCTCAATTTCTTTTAAAAAAAAATCAAGTATATAACTTCTTTTTTAGAAGAAGGAACATACTTGAACACTGGCTTGGATATTTCATCATGTATCAAAAACAATTTATTGTTTTTACTGCTAATTATAATAAGAATTCGGAATTAACTCTTTGTATAAAATCATTTTTAACCCAACTTTTAAACAATTGTAGAAAATATGAATTACAGGTTTTTAATTAGCTAACAAAAACATATAATCGAAAATAATTTCCTACAGGCTCCTTCCTACTTATCCTCTACTTTGAGCTTATTTTCAACGCTCCCTTCTGAGCTTTTCGCAAAATAGTATATTAACTAAATTACATTTCAATTGAATATATTTAAATTTAATTTTTTTCTGCTCATTAAATAATGGCAGATTCTGTATATCCTATTCATACCCATAATAGGCTCACTTTATGTTCATTATGAGCATGAGTTCTGAGAAGAGGCTAGGAGCGGAGCTGAGAAGGAAATTTCGAGTTAGGTTGCCATAAAGAGATCCAGAAGGAAATACTCATTAGCTTCTGGTGCTCCAGTCACACATACGTTACAGTTTTGAAACTGAAATAGGAATTGGCAAGGCCGGTTGAGAATATAAATACTGGGCCATAAAAGAAACATAGAAGAGACTGGACTCAGAAAAATACTTGTAGGATTCATAAAGATTATAAAAATGCATTAAGTTTAAAGAATACTACAAAGTCTATAAAGTGATTTAATTATATAAATACTATTATAGTAATTATCTAGTATTTATTTATAACTTACCATGTACTAGATACTATAGTAAGCACATTATATTCACACAAAGTCTATGAGATAAATTTTATCACCCCACTTTAAAATGAAAAGCTGAGGCTCTGAAAGGTTAAGTGACTTCCTGCTGTCCCCAAGTCAGTAAGAGATCCAGGGAGCAGTCACCTAGATCTTCTGATGCTAAATTCAATCTCTGTAGCAAGATCCCTTCGAGTATACTCCACAGTCAGTGTGACATGCATTAAAGGAACTATTAATAAAAATAATTACTTTTCTACATTCCATCAATGGAAAAAGTATTATTCAAAGTTTATGTTAATTCACAGCAAAACTTTGTTTATGCAATGATATAGCAACTGCAACTAATGAGAATATATGACTTTAAAATTAACATGGTAAAATATACCTGGCCAAAAAATAACAGCATAGTCCTAAATAATATTAAGGTATAATAAATAATGAAAAGCAAAAAATACAATTTTAAGCAAGCATGTGAAATTACCTGAGATCCTCTATTCATGTCGAGGCCATACCAAACAGGCTTCTGGTCAGGAGATTTGCTGGTCCACCAGGTTTTACGAGGCACACTGGACGGGTTTGCTGAAATACATGTTTCTCCTGTTTCCATATTGCAGTAAACTTTGATTGCATCTTCAACAGATCCCTGGTTAGGATCAATCCAGTACTCACCTATTTTCCAAAATAAAAATATTTGCTAAATAAAGTAAATTTCAAACATGATGATGAGTCCCTAAAAGAATTAACACAGGGTTTGAAAACATGAACTCATGGATTAAGGCTCTTTTAAGAAAGAGTATCCCAGCTAAGGAAATATTCTACAACAAAGGAAAAAGTAACTGTCACACTTTTGGTTCCTTTCTACGAGCACTGTCCTGAGGCACTTTGTCAAATCAAGGCTAAAACATGAATGTGAAGAAATATCATTATCTCCATTTTATAGATGAGAAAACTATACCAAAAAGAGAGAATCCACAGTGATTAAGTGGCTTTGCCAAAATGGATGTGTTCCCATTAAATTTATAAAGCCAATATTTTAAAGCGAATTGTAACTGGAATGCAATAAAGTAATGTATTGTCAAAACTATGAATAAAAAGTATATGAGTTGAACTTTGATTAAATGTTATAAATTATCTCTATGGCCCCATTTAGAATTGCTCTCTATTATATATAAGAATTACTTGAAATAGGCTATACCAAGTTAGGGCTTGGTGCTGGAGATATAGTCAAATACACAAACAAATATATATTTGTGCATATATCTGTGTATATATGTATACTTTATCTGTGTGTTATATATAATATGTATGAAAAACTGCATTTTAAATAAAATGAAGAGACTTTGGTGGGATGTAAAGTATAGAGCTGAGAATCAAATTTCCTAGTCTTCAAAGGTAATTTTAGTTATCACTGTCAGTGTCATTTCAGAGTTAACTGGAGCTCTTAAGCATTTCATAGCTTAGTCCTATGGCCTAGAATCCCTTTTCTCTAGGTCTTATTAGATTAATCAAAATGATAGAATAATGCAAACTTAAGGCATGATTTATGCAACCAGTACAGAAGGACTACTTAATTCCAAAATACTTTAGAACATCACTATAACATAATCCTGCCAGCAGAGATTCCTAAAGTTATATCTGTAGAACATTAAACTATATGAAAGGAATTTCATATTCAAATAAGTTTAGGAGATAAAATAAACTTTCTTCTACTCTTGATGACCTGATGATATATGTTAGCATATTAAATCCCTGAGAAGTCATGTAGGTAAATAAATGTTAAACTTGCTTACACAAGTATTTTCTACATTATATCACCTCAAAATTACCAGTATTTTAAGACTTCTTTGTGGAAATGGAACTACCACAATGAAATTAGATCATTAATAGGATAGGATCATTTATTATAGTATTTATCATCTCACCCCATAATTTTTCATGTCATTGACTGTCCCCACCCCAAACCACAAACTCCCTGATATGTTTACCATTTTATCTCGAGCACCACTAAATAATTTTGGAATGCAGCTGAGAATAACACAATCAGAAATGACGAACATTGCTCAAATAGACAGCTATCTACTCACCACTCTGCTTGGTGGAATGGCAAAGTTTTAAATCATCACAAGTCCGGGCTGGATGCTTTTTAGAGCCATCGGGGCTGCGCATGGTTTCAATCTGACTACTAAGTGATTTCAGGGTGGCATGGACCCCAGGGTCAGTTTTGTTTTTGTCATCAGGAGCCGCCTCATCTTCAGTAAACTCTGGAAGTGGATCTGCCATGCTCTCATCATAGTGCCCCATGATATCCCCAAGAGCAGCTGTAAGGTGACCAGGGGGGCCCGGAGGGCCAGGCGGACCAGGCTCACCAGGAGGACCCTAATTTTAAAAAAAATTGGAAAAAGATTAACCCATTTTTTTTGTTTTTGTTTTTCTATTGGACAAAAGGAACTGATGGGACTTGGTGCATAGGGAGTTACAATGCAGCACCCCAACCTGAGGGATCTGTGACTCATCTCCTTTTTTAACTAGATGGTTCTGGCCTGCCAACCTGTAACCTTCCAAGGGTGAGAAATGATGTGTGATGTTTTTCAGGCAATATATCTGCAAGTCAGCATCTGAGATACATAAGATCAAAGCACAAAATATTTGTTCTGATGTTTACCTTTAAGATGCAATATATTTTATGTTAAAATATGTAGATATGTATATTCATTTCCAAACAATTTGGGGCAAAGCAAAACTAAAATGTTCTAAAAGGATTTATGGACAGAAGCTGAAAGGGGAAATGCAGAGGAGTTATGGGTCCTAGTTCGATAAGATTACATATCAATACCAAGGAAATACCCACAAGAAACACTAACAAGACAAATTTCTCTTATTTGAAAATAAGGGGGAAAGCACAGGAAGTCTTTTAAATGTGTATAAATTAATGTGTAAGTCAAAATTCTCTGTACTAAACAACAAAATTAAAGAATCTTCTCTTTAGTCCTTTTAGTAGCAAAAATAAAGAGTTTTTTCTCTCTGGTTTTTTGTTTTGTTTTGACAGTAAGAACTATTGTAGCGAAACGCAGACAAGCACAAAAGGTGGCAGAGGCTTGGAAGTAGGTCCTCTTTACTAATTTCCTTTTGCATTTTCCCAAGGAAGAACTTGGCAACTTGAGAGAATCAGCTGACAACCTGGAAAGATGTGTGGTCCAACTCTCACGTGGAGAGCACAGTGCTGGCAGTGAGAAGGCTGGAGTCTAATACTGGCTCTGCCGCTTATTACATGGTTCTGGACAAGTTGCTTCAACCTCCAGTGCCAACATTTCCTCACCCCAAGAGACTGTTAAATCTGTTGGTTGTTTTTTTAAGATCACATTATGATTTCATGAATTCCTTTATGCTAATCTCAGGGGAGGAGATTTTTTTTTCTTTCAAGGACCACCAAATCACAAAATAAAGTCAATCAAGAGCCACATACATCAGGGGTATTCCAATTCTGTATCTGTTTTCCATTCACAGAAATAAATAGGAAATATTCCTCTTGACCACAGAAAATATAAGGTTTCTCAATTCATATAATAATACATATTTGGTTTGATGGTATTGCCAGTAAGGGGCAGAGAATAAAGAGGGAAAGGTAAATAAAACCAAAGAGGAAGAAATATCAGACAGGAAAGCATAACATCATTTACACACATGCCACAGAAACAGGAGTATATGGCAGATATATGAGGATGGTTCCCAAAGATCTGAGAAGTCAGAGTCTAACACAATTTTAGTTTTACATAACCCTCAAGTAGATACTATTGGAAAATTGTCATAAAAATTTCTCATTGAATCCTTTCTGAATGTCATTTTCAATAGAGACAAACTTTAATTTCATACTCTTCACTGTATAGTATTTTCATGAATGATTATATTCATCAAATTTCACATTTAGTATATTGCCATTTAAAGCAAAGCAACTTTTTCTTAAGTTCCATTATAACTTGCTCTTTGCTCTTTGGTATCACATGAAATCAAGGCCCAGGTAGCTTGGACTCTAATTTTATATACTCTGAGTAGTCTGAGTAACTATTTTAAGCTGTTACTTATATAGAAAAGCTCTTGTGTGACTTTTAGGTTTGTTTTCAGAGTTCCTTCAATCTCTGTCTATCATGCTGCACAGATATCCCTTGGCTAGAATCCAAGCTGTGAGAACCAACAGAGTTATTAGAGTTATTTGCACGCAAACCCCTGTGATTTTACCTCAGGTCCTGCTTCTCCAACACTGCCCCGTACACCGGGAGGCCCAATAGGTCCCAGTGGCCCAGGATTTCCTTCTTTCCCTGAAGGACCAACTGGCCCTGGAGGACCCTGCAAGAAACAAAAACTGAATTTTAGATCCTATAAGAAAACTTTCACAATTCCTTTCTCTAATCAAAGAACTATTTTCCTTAGAGCTATCACAGTGATTTCTCAGATTCAGATCTTAATGACTAATAAATGGCGTTCCAGAACATTCTAACGTTTACTATTTCATCACACATAAATTATCATCCATGCACAGTAAAAGACCAGTAGCATTTAAAAACATTAATGGGCCCAGCCGGCGTGGCTCAGCAGTTGAGCATTGACCTAGCATCCAGGAGATCACAGTTCTATTCCAGTCAGGGCACAAGCCCGGGTTGTGGGCTTGATCCCAGTAGGGGGCGTGCAGGAGGCAGCCAGTCAATGATTCTCATCATTGATGTTTCTGTCTCTCTCTCTCCCTCTCTCTTCTCTGTGAAATTAATAAAGACATATTAAAAAAAACTTTAATGGACTAGTCATCTACTGTTATTAGTAGTAGGGACTGTTTCATCAAATCTGGTGTTGTAAACTTAATTAGAAATTCAATAACTAGGAGTAAGAAAATGACAGAAGTTGAAGTGTTTGGCATAAGTATAAGTTAAGTTTGTGTGCCTATACAAATCTCATCACATCCTAACAATTTTAATGCTACTGTTGTAAAATTTATGTATGATTTGTTTATACTATATTTAGACATAGTAGAAATTCTAATGATTTTCCTAAATAATTATGTCTGTCAATTGTCTTATGACATTAATGACCTATTAGGGGCAGCATGAATACTCATGTAGAATTTCTAAAAGCTTTAAATGTTGGTTTCACTTTATGATTTGTTTCTGAATTAAGCAATATACTTCTGAGGAAATATCACAATTACTTCAACAAAAAAATATATCCAGCTTCAGAACATCCAGCTTCTGTCTCCACTTCATGGTAAGTCCTATTACATCATCCCAAAGAATGAAAGTTTAATGGAAATTTCAATGAACACAGAGTAAGAAAATGAACCAATCAATGAGTATATTCACCATAGGAAAGAGATTTTAATGTGGGACCATGAAATAATATGTCATATTTCAAGATATTTCTACTTAAAGGCAATTACTGAATGGTTTGTCTCATACATTTGCTGCCCACTTCAGAGAATCTGGGCAATTCTAGCTTTGATCTACAAAAACGATATGCAAGTTCTAGCAGTATATTGCCAAAAGCATTATTATTTACATCTGCAACTTGTTAAGTTCTGTTACTTACTCTTGGGCCAAATGGTCCAGGGATTCCAGCACTGCCTTGTTCACCATTTGGACCCTAAATAGGAAATAATTTTAAATGTTACCAAAGTATTTACATCCTACATTTTGTCAGTCTCAGTTTTTTAAAATGTGCTGTCATTGACATTAGCTGCATAAACTACTTCCATAAAGTCATCAATCTCTACAATGTCTTTATGAGTTGACCAATACTAAAGACAACTATAGGAATAATGGTATATATATCCTTTTATTTCTTTCCTACAAAATTACAGCTAATAAATGGGTAATTATATTGGGCAGATGGGTAATTAATTATTCATCAAGGCATTCTTTGAAATGAAAATAAAATACAAAAAGTCCATCCATTTTATAGACAAATGTTCATGTCAAGACACCTGTGTATTTTCACATGAAGGGCAAATAATACTTAAAGAAATTACTTACAGGAGGTCCAGGAAGGCCCTGAAGACCAGTGAAGCCTCTGTGACCCTTCTGACCTCGGTCACCTCGGTCTCCATGATCTCCTTTGTCACCACGAGGTCCTTGGGGTCCCTAGAAACAGGGTCATGGCTGGATATTGCATGTTTAGACTACAATTTACTAAAATTCTACCTTTTACAATTGTATTTACTATAATTTTGAACATTGTATTTTATATGAATTGACATATTTACTATCTACATAAAATTAGACCTAGGAATTTTTATCTTTTGGAATGAAGGTGATCATTAAAACATAACATATATAATAATGCTTTTCTAAAGATTTAGTTTTTAAATGTTTATCTTATATTTATACTAAAATGAGGTATTTTTAAGTTTGGTCTTGCCTATCTAAAACAGTTTCAAAAACTATATTTCACATACTTGGCTGATATCATTATATAAAAATATTACCACCATAATTAGATTCTTTTAAATCAAAACATAAGTTCTTATTTACTTATGTTACTTATAAAAATAAAATGTTTATTCAATCTGCAATGTTTATTAAAACAGCATGACAGCTTGAACTGTATTTAAAAAATTGACCATATTGGAAAGTTGCTAAGAGAGTAGATCCATCAATTCTGATCCTGAGAAACTAAAGAAAAAGCAAGAATTAAGAATCTTATTATGAGATAAAAGCTACATTGAGAGAAGAGGTGAAAATTATCTGATCAATCTAATCAGTCTTAGGCTCCTTCCTTCTTTCCTTCTTTCCCTTTCTTTCACCTTTTCTTTCCTCTCTCCTTCCCTCCCTTCCTTCCTTCCTTCCTTCCTTCCTTCCTTCCTTCCTTCCTTCCTTCCTTCCTTCCTTCCTTCCTTCCTTCCTTCCTTCCTTCTTTCTTTCTTTCTTTCTTTCTTTCTTTTTTCTTTCTTTCCTCCCTTCCCTCCCTCCCTCCCTCCCTCCCTCCCTCCCTCTCTCTCTCTCTCTCTCTCTCTCTCTCTCTCTCTCTCTCTCTTTCTTTCTTTCTTTCTTTCTTTCTTTCTTTCTCTTTCAAGTCAAAGCTGAGAATTGTGATTTAATAATAGACCATGATAAGGCTATAATTAGTCTTCATAAATACAGATATTAATTTATATAACGGGTGTGAATGGAACATAAGAGACTGCGTATAGAGATGATTCATTAATGTTAAGACATCTGTATAATAATAATTAGCCTGAAGTAACTGCAAATAGCAAAAAGAATTGAACATGGGCAGTGCAGTCTAGTTGAAAATAAAACATAATATTTGAAAGGTGCTTTTAAAATTTACAAAGAGCTTTTAAACCCATTATCCAATGTGATTTTTATAAAATCTTAGAAAGAAGGGTACTATTATTCCAATTATTTTGGGAGAAAACTGTGAGTTTAAAAGTCTTCATTGATTATTTGAAAGAATTCATGGTTAAATTCTGAGGAGCTACATTAAAATTGTAAAAACAAACATGAACTTCTGGGTACTATTTTAAATTAATATTTTTGCCCCCTGGCTGGTTTTGCTCAGTGGTTAGAGCACTGGCCTGCATACTGAAGGGTCCACAGCTTGATTCTGGCCAAGGACATGTTCCTCGGTTGCAGGCCCAACCTCCCCTCACTATCCCCATCTGGGCACATGTGTGGGAGGCAACCAACCGATGTGTCCCTCTCACATCGATGTTTCTCTCTCTCTCTCCCCCTTCCACGTGCTCTGAAAAGCAATGGAAAAAATATCCTCGGGTGAGGATTAAAAAAATAATAAAAAAATATTTTTGTCCAAAGCCTGAGAAATTTGGACAAAATGAAATATAAATTTTCATTCACAAATCTTAAATTGTACTTTTTCATAGAGAGTATATTTTATGTAAGAAGATATATATTTTTAAAGAAAAACAGACAACTTACGTGTAAGCCACGTTTCCCAGCTCGACCAGGTGGTCCTATAGGACCCCGTGAACCCTAGAAGAAATTTTCACAAAAATTGGTATGTAAAAAAGTGTGCATATACTATGTAGATATGGAATTAAAAATATATATATTTGCAGTTGGGTATTTATTTATGTTTATGTGTATCTATGTATACTCATGGCTAGTTAATTAAAATCAGGCTAATAGCCCTAGGTATAAGAATGTCCCTAGGTATAAGACCTAATGATACTTCTATAATCAACTTTATGAATTGACTTCACTGAATGATCACTTTAATTGTTCATGGTAGAGACACTACTTGCTTAAATTTAACATGATTTCCTATAAATCACAACATTCTTAGGTCATGAAAGTCGAAGCATCAGAAATTTTGAATACCTATTAGAAATCAAATGTTTTCCTCTCAGAATAACACAAAATTAACTCATGATGAACTGTTTATCATTCTTTGTTTAGAGTCCTTAATCAAGGGCACATGTATGATTGTATGCATGCACCTATGTAGCTCATAATACAGAATACTGATGTTTATCACTGTCAGTGTGAAACTGACTATCCTTACCGGATCTCCTCTTTGTCCTGCATCTCCTGGGGCACCAACGGGGCCGGGAGTTCCCGGGGCACCCTGAGAGCCTGGCAGACCGGCAGGCCCGGGGTCTCCACGATCACCCTGACAAGAATAACCATGATATTATTCTTTTAATATTAACTGTAAAACAGTGGTATCCTATATGCCTATGTGATTCATGATTAAACAGTATCTTTTCAAAAATTTATTTATAATTTCACTTATAATTTACTGAAATGGTTTATTTACTTGTTAATAAATCAAAACTTCTCCCCAATTTCAGACCTCATTGCTCCCCTCACTCTTGCCCCATTACTTCCACAGTCAAGACTGCTGGAATATAGGAGTGGTCACCTCCAGAATTTAGCATGTTTCTTAAACTAGAAGTCTTCACAATGGGGTGCCTATACTCTTGGGATAAACAAAGATTTGCCAAAGAGTATGAAAACAGAACATGTTAAGGAAACCACTTAGATTTTCAACTCCATATGTGTTCTTTGAGAAAACTGATATGGAGCATCCATCCCCACTCCTCTAAAATAATTACTCTTCTCCCATGCATGAAAGAAAACCAGACATCATACCATCTCCATTCTACTGTGGTGCAATACCAGAGGTGTGTACTCCTTGGGGCCTTCATGTTGCACCAAATATAAAAGCAATTTGCTTTCCTTCTCTTAATAAAAAATGCCATCTTACTTTACTGTGTACTCAAATCTTATTTCATTGATAAGATCTACCAAAATTATAACCTTACAAAAAAGGTTGCTTCTATCATAAAAAGCAGGGCTGTATTAGAGCTATGAGGAGAAAAGATAGGTTTTTACTCTTTAGTATTAGAAAGATTTCAAATTTACATTACTCCAGATTTTTTAATCAGTGGAATTGCCCTTACACGTTCTCCAACAGCACCATCCCGTCCAGGAGTACCATCATTACCCGCTGGGCCCTATTAAGAAATCACATTTAAAAAATGAATTAACGGAGTAATAAAAAAAATCTCATTCCAACTGCCAGAAAAATTACAGCATGGTTACACCTCCCTTCTAGAAACTAGAATTAGCATTCATGAAAATCTCAGTAAAAGGAAAGCTTTTGTCATCTTTTATAATACTTTGAATTGCTTGTAAAATTAATATATTTTTACTTAATCTAAATTCTTCATTTCTATTTTTTATTCTAAAAATAGAAAAAGTTCTCAAATTCTTTGAAATAAATATACAATAATTACATTTTTGCTGTTTTGTTTTGTTTGTATTACTGGTGAATGGTTTTTCTCACTTTTACTTCTTAAGCTTATCCAAAAAATATCTGTAAAATTATTGAAATAAAATAACTGTACTTAGAATATCAAATTACTTTTTAAAATATATAGTCTTATCTCCTTATATATTTTAATTTTTTTCAGAATTATGTTTTTACCATTTGATGAAAGAATTGCTCTGAAAGGCTTTGACTGATTCTTCCTCAAAAATGTGACAGTAACTGTTTGGTGATTTACTCATTACAGCACTAAATACAGCAGATTCCAACCTATAAGTTCTCAAATCTCTTTTCAAAAAGTTCCTTTCAAAAGAGCCTAAGGGAACATTACATCAATAATGTTACTTTATAGTGATATTTAGGTAAAATTATCTCTACTTTGCCCTTTTCACAAGTTGTAATATATTAATCCTATCATTATAGAACATGGCAATTGTGACAAATATACTATTAACAGAATGAATTAATAACAGGGGGAAAGATGAATGAATGTGTCCTTTTACGTTCGAAACAATTTGGCAACAACCTAAATCAACTAAAATACTTGGCTCCAGACTAGATGAAGGTCAGTCAGTGCAAAAACACCTATCTTATTACCATTTCTTTATATCATCATTTTCTCAGCTCTCTAGGGAAGCAGAGTACATCAAATAACATCACTAAGCAACTTCTTCCAAGTAAAATGTATAATCAATTTCTAAACTTCTAAATCGATATCTAAATTTTAAAAAGTGTACCCATAACACCCAGAAAACAAGAGTTACTTTCAGCAGTACTCACTTCAGGTCCCGGTTCCCCGACAGGGCCATTTGAGCCTGGGGGTCCCACAGGTCCAGGTGGCCCTTTATCTCCTGTTGCACCAGTTGCTCCTACTTTTCCTGGTGTGCCCTGAAATAAAGTATAAATATGTCAACCACTTCTAAAGAAATTCAAGAATGTCAGTTCATATAAAGATTGTTTTTCAAATGGCACCTTCATCTCCCTTCTATAGTAATAATTATCCACTATCTCACAACATCCAAGTCACTGTAGTGCTTTCTTAGAGGCATGGCCACTTTTCATCACTCTCATCCAGAGGTATCACAGGAACTAAAAAGTAGCTTTCTCCACCAGCTCAGGTGTGCATTTGGGGTTCTAATTTAGTGTATTATGGTCAATTCTGGCTGCCCTTCTGGAATGTGCGTCACTAGTAAGACATTCCCATTCTTATTTACGTCTGCTTTGTCTGCTCACTTTATTTCTATATCCTTGCACTTCTTTCTGTCTTACCGTTGGGAGATATTACTTCCAGGTCTTTGGTCACATCTGATAAAAATAAGACATTCCTTAACTCCTTGTTTGCTGGTTTCAGATCTCTACCCACATGCCCCCCACTTCCAAGGTCCAAGCACTCCATATAAAAACATCACTTATTTACTTTTCTCAATTATATAAACTTCAAGCAGTAAAATTTTGTTTCTTCAAGGGTAATAATGAGTCAAGCTTTTATCCAGACTCCAGGGAATATGAGATTCTTAGAACCCTCCATGGAATAGGATATTACTTTCAGAGGTTTTCTTTATAGTTCAGCCCGTTTTCACCTCCAATATTACTCAGCTCCGTAATAGCTGAGCTCTGTCTTCTCTTTGATGGTTTATAGAGAACGTGCTCTCTGAACTGTGAAATGTGGATGTTTTGTTAGGCATGTTTATTTAAGAAGAAGCTACCTACTCACCAGGAGATTATCCCTCTTCTCCAGTTCCTTGGATATTTTTAATATTTGAAGGAAGATTTAGAGTCACCTAAAACCCATATCCTTATTTGTTTACTTCTCTAGCCTAAGGTTAAATAAATACACTTTTCAAAGACTTTGTAAGGTACTTAAATAAAGAATTTGACATTTGAAGTCAAAAGCTTTTGAAGATACTCAGAATTTGTGTCAAAAGAAAAGACTTTAAATCTATGTAGCAATATATATATAATATATATTAATATATATTATATATATATATTATATATTATATATATATAAATCATATTACACATAATCAGATGTGTAATAATATATAATATTATATATTATATATATATATATAAATCATATTACACATAATCAGATGAAATACTGAATAATGCAGCTACGTACCGCTGGTCCCGGCAGGCCAGGCATGCCTCGCTCTCCACGTTGCCCAGGCATACCAACAATTCCTCTTTGTCCAGTAGTTCCAGCTGGACCAGGGGGGCCATCTGGACCCTAATTTCGAGGATAAACTAGAATTAGAAATTGTCCAGAGTAAAACTATATGCAAGAAATTGGCAATAGATCACAGCTATACAGGGGATTTTTTTTGGTATAAGAATAAGTTCACTGTCTCATAAGACCATATTATATATAAGCAATCACAATTTACAATCCACATAGAACTTCTAACGTTATTTAAAAAGTAAATATAGCTTATCCATTGAAAAAGAACTTGAAGATTAATATGAATATTGATGGAAAGAAGAGGCAACTATTCAAGCAAACATTTTTCCTCTTTCTAAAAGGACACATTTTAAAAATAAAGAAAATAATATGATTTATCTGAACACATTAATGTTTAAAGGCATTTGGATATTAAATAAAATAATGTACTTTATAAAAATTTTCTTCATGCAATGCCAGTATATAAGAAAGTGTTTTCTTTAGATTTCAAATGCCATATTCACTAGTGTTATATTTTTATATATGCACATATATTTTTCTAAAGCAGAGAATTGCAAATTAAAAACCCATAGGGCATAAAGATTTATGAAAGTGCCCAGGATAATGTATAAATAGTTTCTTTGTGACAGTGATTATTATGGATTTCTATTAGCAAATTTCTCAATTAGAGAAATCTCTGGTCTAGAACAGAGATGCCAAACTTACAGGTTGCCCATCTTCTCCTGGGTCCCCTTTGTCTCCTGGGCCACCGGGGGGGCCAGCTGGTCCTCGATCTCCCACTCGCCCATGAGAGCCAGGATCCCCACGAAGACCTGGAGGTCCCTCCTTCCCGGGTTCCCCTAAGGGTCCTGCGGGCCCTGGAGCTCCCTAGTATAACACAGAAAGAAACCCAGGAGGGCAAAGAGGAAGCCTCATTGAAGGAACTGATGCAACGGTCTGTGCCTCAGAGGCAGTTTCCCAGGCCTCATAGGTCTAATTTTCTTGTTAGATAATCAGTCATTCAGTAGATTTAAACAAAATTAAAGAAAACACAGCTGCAGACTCATTCCCCAGAAGAATATCTAAATCATTCGCTGACAGTTACCTTTGAGTCATTGTTAAAAGTGTGCTGAAATTAACTTGAATTTTCAAACTTCTTAATGCTCTGATCCAACAATAAACATATAACATTTTATTCTGTCTGATCTGATCTTATAAAGAAAGAATAATATTTATTAAACAAAGTTTCAGAAATGCTTTCTAACTGAAGGAAAGGATCATTAGCACACAATACTGTTAGTATTTGGTAACCATATGGAATAATAGTCAAATATTGGTGCTATAAAGGACTTGCAAATAAGTTCTTCCAAGATATATTGGATGATTAGAGCTGAATTTGCTTTGACAACATACCAGTATGAATGATCAGAATAAGAGTTGTTAATGGGGAAAAAAATCATTAATGGATTAAATTAAAGAATAAACAATAAGAATTAAATATATGTGTCTCTATATAGTATGTACATATGTGTGTGTTTGTGTCTATTTTCACATGTGTGTTTGAATTACTGTATTGACTTACAACAGGGCCTGGTGGTCCAACTCTGCC